>NC_057814.1:452648652-452854346 GCF_018294505.1 Triticum aestivum
GAGTGTGTGTTTTACCCATCCAGGCGGAAGTTATGTGCACAAAAGAGGAGAACGATTCGATGTGGCGTTAGGATTGAGGGTAATTAACTACGTATGGAGACATAGAGACCTTGAATGTGCATGTGTGAGAGGTATACATGTATACGTGGGATCTGTGTGTGTGCGCGCGCGCATGATCGAGATAAAAGAAAGAAGACATAAGTCATAAGATCAACGGCATGGGAGAGATGGATCGGTATGACAATATGCATGCATGTGAGAATGCAGGGAAGAAGGCCCGACAATTGAGCATGTGTTTTTGTCTTTAAGAGATAGTGGCGTGGGCTGGAGCATGCATCTATGGAGAGCAGAGGGAGTGAGGCGCAACGATTGTGCAAAAGAGACCAACCTATAAATGCATATGTATAGAGAGACATATATAGTGTGGGTGATAGGAAGCAAGACTCCGTGCGAGAAAGAAATGTTGACGGAGAAACTACAGATAGATACAGAGAAGGAGATGCTAGCTAGAGGGACATCCGCTAGTTTGGGTGTTGGAGATGACCGTCGGGTGGTTCAAAGGGTGAAGTTATATATGTGTGTGAGAGGGCACTTGACTGCATGTAGAGAGAAACATATGAAGTGTGCATGATAGGAATCAAGAGTGAGGGCGAGAAAGAAGGTTGATGGAGAAACAGATAAATAGAAAGATAAAGATGCTAGCTAGTGTGCGTTAGAGATAGGAGTCGAGTGGATCAGAAGGCTGGGTTATGTGTGTGGGTGAGAGAGATAGAGAGAGGGTGCATGTGAGTCACATACAAACAGATATTAGAGAGAAATGAGATCCAGAGAGACGGAGTTTTGTGTCTGGGAGAGAGAAAGATATTTCACAACGAGAGTGATAGCTAGAGAGACATACGAGGGAACACAAGATATCTCTAGGGAGAGAGGGTGTGTGTGAGCGACATACAAGAGAACAATGGAGAAATATGAGACCCTGGGAGACAGAGTTTGTGTTTGTGTGTGAGAAAGAGACATTGAAGAGGAAGAGTCGTAGGTTCTCATATCTAAGGATCGAAAGACATCTCTGTATGAGGGGTGTGCTAGTGGCACACATGGGAATAGTAGAGAGAAATGAGACCCCGGGAGACAAAGTTTTGTGTTTGTGTGAGAGAAAGAGATTCCACATGGAGAATCATAGTCAGAGACACATAGCAGGGAGCGAGATATACTTAGAGAGATATAGAGTGATGAAGGTCGAGGGAGAGAGTAACGTTAGTGTGTTACAAAGATAAAAGATCATTGTCGACATACAGGTAGCACGAGAGATACCTGAGAGACGATGAACGCGTATAGGTCCAGAGAGATAGTCCTATATAGGCATGAGTGATAGCTATATGAGACGAATATCTGGATTAAAGGGGATTCAAATATTTAAGCTGGAGATCACGACATCGATAATATCATAACGCAAATTGGTGTATCAAACATGCATATTCATTTGAATTTGGGCACACGTGTAATGTTATATAGTTTATCAATATTGGTGATCCATAGATTCTTCAATTACAAACAATGCATGGTTTATCTGCAATTAATGTCTAAACGGGATTACACTATATGTTGCGTGTGTGAAACACATTATACATGTTTGAGAAGTAAAAACCCGCATGAAACACACATTAATTGGAGACAGTTAGCGAGGAATGCATACATTGGATTTCAACATAAAGTGGTTTCAAATATTTGAAAATCCAAATTGATGGATACAACCTTATGAATTTGAGATCATGCCATTTGTAAACCATATTTATGTATAAATGGTGTTGTGCTTTTGAAAGTATATATAAAAAATGATGTATATAGAATGTAATTCCAATTGAAAATGGATCCCGCCCGAAAAAAAATAGAATACAAACGGGATTCGAATTGAGTTGGCACGGTAAACGTGCACTCTGCAAAATTTCAACGAAGCGGGGAAAGTCATAGTAACCGCCCGAAACCAAAATCCGCGAGATGGAAATCACTACTGCCTATCCCTGCCACGCAAAGCCTATCTGCTGGATTTCTATAGATTTTGATAGGGGTAGGTTTGTAATTTCACCCAACCGTGACGTAACCGCCTCTCACCCGGATTCATACATGGTGGGCGCCAAAACACAGTGTGTCCTCAGCCGAAATCGACTCCCTCCCCGATTCATATTCATACACGGTGGGCGCCAAAAACAAACTCTCGTCGGCAAATATTCGGTATATGCGAGATTACCGTCCTATCCCCAACCGACTAATGTTGCTGTGATATAGTAGAAATTTGAAACGGGGGCTAAGTTTGTAAATTTCCTCGCATTTGAGACAAGCGCGCCCTGAATACATGGTTCCCCCCTTCCTCTCTACCTCCCTTTTCCCCATTCGTACTCCGTGGGCGCCAAAACACCCTCTCCACCCCACCCTCCTCCATCCGCCGCCGTCCGCCACCCCATCCACCGTCGTCCTCCTCCACCATGCCGGAGCTGATACCCCGACGCCACCGTCCATTACAAGAGATCGACCTCTCTCATCCACGGCTTCGGACCGGGATCCTTGCATCCCGTCCTCTTGCTTCATCCCCGCCGTCGTCCACCTTGCCGGAGCCGCTCCTACGACTGTCTCGTCCACCGCGCCCCGCCGCCACCGTCTACCCTCCTAGATCTGCTTCCACGCCGCCGACAGCCATCGCTACCACAGCACCGTCAAATTCTCAGCAGATGCGTACACGGGGCCGCACCAGAGGCGGTACTCTTTCGTATCTGCTCAACTTATTTATCACAGCAAGAAAATAGATCGCCACTGCTTTACTCTGATTTCTTGTCTTGGTTACGAAGTTGCCTTTGTCTGGTTTGCACCTTCAGATCCACCATGGCACGCTCAACACTATACTCCCAATGCTTATGGTTTTCCCCTTTTATATTCCACACTAGTTAAATCATAGTAGACTAAATTTCAAAATTGGGTCAGTCGATTTTTCAGAGCTCGCCGGAGTTCGCCGGTGCGAACGAAGGGGCTCGGGTGGTTGTGGGGCCTCGCCGAACGAAGAAAACTCGACGCGGGTGGTGGTCGGGGCGGGGCTGGGGGTGGGGGTGGCGGAGGAACACAGGCGGCGGGGGCCGGTGGTCCGGCCGGCAGCCCGTGCGGTGTTCTGTATGGGAAGAATCAGAGACGAGGAAGAAGATGGGTTAGGAGACGTAGGATCTTCATCCAACCGCCTGAAATGGTCGAGAGACAGCTGGGAGTTGCATTCTTAATGCGCTCTAGTTCATCATGTGTGGGCACTGCGCAACCAACATTTTATTATCCAAAATCTACTTGCTCTTCTTTACCATGTTCCTCTTCCGTTCTTCTTTAATATGTACTCTCTTCGTTCCTAAATACAAGTCTTTGTATAGATTCCACCATGGACTACATATGGAGCAAAATGAGTGAATCTACACCCTAAAATGTATCTGGATACATCTGTATGTGATCCATAGTGGAAATCTCTACCACGACTTATATTTTGGAATGGAGGGAGTATGATAGTGGTACAGTATGTTCCTTGTACTGAAGATGAGCAGGGACTTTTGCAGTGTAGAGGTCTATACGGTCGGTTGTGATGGACACTTTGAGCCTCTTTGGTTCGTAGGATCTTGTAAACATAGGAATAGGATTTGTAGACACCTGCCCACTTGAATCCTATAAGAATAGCAAGGAAATGCGGGGAGCTGTGTCGCCTTTGAGAGTAACACTGATATTAACAGTACCGCACCTTCACTTGAAGAGAGCTGGTATCCGAAGCCTTTCTAGCCGTACCGGCAATACTAGCACATATATTCTAGCAAGTTCCACTTTGCTGATTTTACTCTGATGCTTACGGTTTTCCCCGTTATATCTACACTATGATCTGTGTTGCTGCTTTGTGTCGCACTAGCAGCAGTCCACTCTTGAAGCTAAACACTGCAATGACTTACAAAATTGGCACCAAGGCGTTGAGTGCCATTCTGGATGCAATGAAACTCATACGCTTCCCACCTGTTGATTCTTGTTCAGAATATGATCCTAATGACTCTTGTTCAAAATTGCCACATATAGAGAGACAGCATGGAATTGCATTTCTTTGGGCGCTATGATTCATCATGAGTGGTCAACCAACATTGTATGCAATGAAGCAGAACCTCAAGAATATGCTTTCTCTTCTGTTCTTTAACATGTTCCTCTTTGTTTATACTGTATTTAGTACGTACAGTATGTTCCTTGTCAGGAAGGGGCGCAGGGACATCTGCAGTCAACAGCTGATAGAGCTGGCCTGTATGTGATCGATAGGCTTTCAAGTACTAGCGGCAATACAACACCGTATTTTCAAGCCAGTTCCACTTTCCCGATTTATATATCGTGGTTATGGTGTACCCCTGTTATGTACACTATGATCTGCCTAGTTGTTGTGTGCTCTTGTTATCATGGTTTGGCAATAAACTCTCTATATAGTATATTATGAACCTATCATCTGCCAGCTATCCTTACTTCTGGAGCCTATTTTTGTGTGTACTTGTGCCAGATTATATAAATGCACGCACCATATTACAGCACACATGAGCTCTCTCATCAGAATCCAGTGATAGCACACAAGTGTTTACAGGGGCGCCCCTATATTAGAATATCATCTGAATTACAAAGATAATCTCACAACTATTTATGTTTTCATGGTTCTCAGATATTATATGCAATTACAGTGAATATCAGAATCCGCGCATCAGAAGAATATTGTGGAACACTACTATGACTTACAAAATTAGCACCAAGGCATTGAGTGCCATTCTAGAAGCAATGAAACTCATACGCTCCCCACCTGTTGATTCTTGTTCAGAATATCATCCTAATGACTATTCTAACCTCGAGGAGTCAAAGGCAGATGGCCTGTCCTGTTCACCCATCAAGGTGCCTGTTCTAATTTGGCAAGGTTTTATTGATTGCACGTATCTTGCATATGTTGTCTTGCATTTCTTCTACTTTGTTTCACCGCCATCTGCTTAGTTTACTCATCATATAACTTGAGATGCCATGCCCATCCATTATCAATACATATCCCATCTGTCATCATACCATGTTTTTCCACTCAAATGCTGTTCTTGTGCATCAGACATCAAAAAGGAAGAAGGTGATTGCTGAACCTGAAGGAGCACCAGCAAAGTCCTTGAAAAACGTGGTGGTGCTGGAGAAATCAGACAGCGCTGCACTTATATTGGTTGTACAACGAGTGACACTAAACGTAGGACCGACTCCAGCAGACTGTACCCATACTTCACTGGCCACACCACTAGCCCAATCACACAGGACCTGCACTCCAGCAAAAGGTATACCGATTTCATTTGCCATAGCACCAGCTGTACCACCGAAAAATCCCACTCCAGCAAAAAGTACAGCAAGTCCACCGGCCGAAGGCCTATCCCAACTGCAGAGACGGCCAATTCCTGCAGATTGGAACCCCATTCCATTTATTCCCAGTTTAAAAGACAATGCTTTCAATGTTGTTAGGGACTACGTGCATATATTCCCATCATGGGAAGATTATAGTGAAGACAAACACCATTTTCACATCTTCCTGTCCAACTTACGTGTAAGTGCTATTATTCATGGTTATTATTTTCCTGTTTTCTGCTGATCGAACACATCAATGATTTACATTACATTGTTTAAACTAGGCGAGGGTCAATCTGGATAGTCATGACGAACAAAGCTTGCTTGTGCTTTTCAAGGAAGCATTGCAGCAGTATCGGTGTTACCTGAGGAAATCACACTTTGATGGCAAGTCTATAAACGAATTTCCGGTGAAGTCTCCTTTGCTAAATTTAGAAGACATTGAATGGAAAAACCATGTTATGCACTGGTCTCGTTCCCAGGATGAGGTACTGTCTATGAAATCAAATGACAATTTGAACTTCTACTTTTCCGCATGTGCCTTACGGATCTTTTTTGCAGGAAATCTGCTCGAAGAAGAATTCCAGTTTGAAAAGAACGACAGGATATCACAAATATGCTGCCCGCTGCTTTGCTCTTGTTAGTACCTGTTGTCCTGTATCACTGTACTTGCATACATACCTTGTTCATTATGTGACAGCAGTATGCATGATAGCTTGCTTATCAATTGTTCGCTCCAAATTATCTGATCTGTATGAATGGTTACATTAGTGTAGAATATATCCAATGCCAATGATTTTTTAGCTCTGCATTGTTCTTGTAAGTACATGCTATCCTTTATCAGTGTACTTATTGTCACATCCTAGTTAGTTCATGCATTAGAGTGTTGCATCATGTCTACATTCACGGAAACCTAAAATGGGGATGCCAGAAACCCCCAGCACCCCCCTGGAACAACTAGGGTTTACCAAAAAATTTCCAATGAACCTGAAATGCCCTCCATAAATGTTCACCACCTTTGGTCTTGGTTAAAACCTCTGCCAAAAATGGTTTCATATTTTTGGAGGCCATCTTGGATTTTTGCACAAGCCATAAGTATTTGCATTTGGGCATTTTAAATGCTATAAATATTTTCAAATGCCCAAATAATGTTGGAAGTATTTTTAGGCTGTTGGGAATAATCTCAAAGGTGCCTCAGAATATTTCCAGGATTTTTCCAAATGAAATATTATTTTTACTATTTCAAAACACAGTACAGAAATAACTAAAAAAGAGAAAAGAACAGAAGGCAGAAGACTTACCTGGCAGCCCACCTGGCGGCCCAGCACTGTGCTGGCCCGCGCCAGTCAGCTGCCTGCTCTCGCCAGAGCAGGCAGAGAGGTGACGCCGGCGAGCGTGAGCTCGCCGCGGCGCCAGCAGCTTGCCGCCCTCGCAGCGGATGAGCTGGCCGCCCTCTCTCGACGCGCCCCGAGCCCCTGGACATTGCCATCCTCCCCCATCGCCTCTCCCTCGCCTTCTCCCCACCATGGCCGACGCCGCCGCAGCCACCTCACCGGAGTAGCCGCGCCCACCGTCGACCTCGCGCCGTACTAACGTGTCCTACAGCACCGCCGTCGCCCACTCCTTCGAGCAAGCCGAGCCCCGAGCGCTCGTTTGCCCCGAAGCTCCGTCACCGACCTCGCCTTCGCCGCTCACCGTCGGAGATCCCCTCCGCCGTCGCCACTGCTACAGCTCGTCTCCGACCCCGCCGTCTGCTCCGTCGCAACCGCCGTGAGCATGGCCACCTTTCCATCCTCTCCTCTCTCTCTCCCGAGCTCTGTAGCCACCGCACGAAGCTCACCCGAACGCGCCGCCGCACGAGCTCGTCGCCGACGAGGCTCCGGCCATCCAACGGCCGCACCACCGTAGCCATTAGCTCCACCGCAACGCCAGGAACCCGTAGCACCCTCGCACGTTCCTCGCCGCGCTCTCTAGCTACGGTTCCAACTACACCCGTACCCCGGCAGCCGCACGGCTCGTCGCCGGCGTCGATTCCGGCGACCCCGAGCTCCACTACCACCACCAGTCGACGCGGCTCGCCCCCAGCTACACGTAGGTACTCTCCGCCGTCCTTTTGGTCGCCGGAGGGGGATCCCGCACTCCACCGCCGCGTCTGGACGTCGCCGGCGGCTAAACGCCGGCGAGTCAACGTGGTTTGACCACAGGTCAACCCCCCCAGGGTCACTGACGAGTGGGGCCCGCCTGCTAACTAATCTGAGCTAGAGTTAAAACTAATCCTAATTAACTAATTACCTAACAGTGACACTGACATAGGGGACCCACACGTCAGGATTGACCTGGACGACCCCGTTGACCTGCTGACGTCACACTGACATCAGGCTGACGCAGTAAAGCTTTTACTGGAATTATTCTTATATTGGAAATTCCAGAAATTATCACAAACTTCAAAAAATCATAGAAAATAATCTATAGCTCAGAATGAAAAGATTTATATATGAAAAATGATCAGAAAAATCCATTCCATCCATCTGTACTAGTTTCATGCATGATTAAGCAAGTTAACCTACTGTTTTACACAGAACAAGATAAAGCACTAATATGGGCCATTTATGAACTTGGAATTTGAATCTTTGATTCAAATTAGTCCAAACCCTTCTGGCCTTAGTTGCATTAGCCCAATATATCCATTTTGCCATGTCCCATGCATGCATCATATTGTTGCACTTGCTTGGTGTTGATTGTGCTTCGGTATGCTCATTGTGGTAGGTCCTGCCTCCGAGGATATTCACGAGTATCCAACTGAAGGGCAGTATCCCACCACCACTCTGTCAGGCAAGCAACCCATTGATCATTTCGATACAAACCCATCTTCTCACTTCTGCTCTCGTTTACTGCATTAAGACAACGCGATTCAAACTGCTGTGTGTTGCGGTAGTTGAACCCACTTTCCTTTGCATGACCTGTCATTGCCACAGTAACTATATGAAACCCACTAGCATGTGTAGGAGTTGATTGAGCCATGTTGTGTTCCTACAATGCTATGCTTGCTATGCTTAGAGTTGTGTCAGGTCTGGCTCATCAGGGTGATGAACTAGAGTGAAAGTGTGTGTGTCGGTAAAGAGAGTGAAGTGTTGAACACGATTTGGTAAAGGTATCGATGGGAGGCCATGTAGGAGTACATGGTGGGTTGTTTCATTGAGACCGTCCCTAAGAACTGAGATTTGTATGCGTGATTTAAGATTCAGCTACTACCACACATTGGGCCCGAAACCAATGGACCCCCTCGGCTTCTTAACCACCCTTGTCCTCTGTCCAGGAGTTGCACGTAGTTTCTGGTGTTTGTAGTAAGCTGGAGGCCGTGGACAGCGCTGACCAAGGGGTGGGCTGTGATGCGGTAGGCTCGTGGCACGGTGTACCGAGTCGCCCGTTTGGTGTCCGGGAACCTTGCACACATCGTTTGGGGCCGTATGTGGAAACCTCGGCCGGACTCCCTGCGGATGGAACCTAAATAGGCAATAAACCTGGACTAGAGACTCGAGTGTTTAGGTAGGCTGTGGCCGACACCCACGTTGGGCTTCCGCTTGAAGGTTGCCGAGTACACGTCGTGTAGCGACGATAAGTGGTGAGAGCGTGTGTGACGAAGTACACCCCTGCAGGGTATGAAACTATTCGAATAGCCGCGTCCGCGGTAAAGGACTACTTGGTCGCTTATGCAGTTCATAGACAAGTAAATGGATACTACTAAAAGCCTCAAGATAAGTGTGAGTACCGCGGATGGCCCTCTCGTTGGATGACGAGGGAGGATCCACGGTGGAGTATTGAGATGGTGATTAGTGGACTCGTGTGCGAAAAACTATTTCACAAGTGGTGTATTGTAGGATAGCTTAGCCAAGAGTCAAAGCTGGCTTGCTGCAATAACCCCACTACCTTCTTGAGAATGAGCATGTATAGTAGGATCTGTTGTAAGACTTGCTGAGTACCTTTGTACTCATGTTGCTTTAATTACTGTTTTCAGACGACAACACCGCCCCTTCTGACGGGTTCTACGTAGAACTCGACGACGACGAGTGACGCGCCACCCAGGTGGTGATCTAGGCTTGTGAAGGGCCTATGTAGATAGACAGGCTTCGTCAAGCCTTCTTACTTTCTAGTGTCTGTACCCAGACAGTTTGCTTCCGCATGTGCTTGTATGATTGTATGACTTGAGTGTCGGGTCATGTGACCCCTATCTGTATGAACAAGTTATGTAAGGCTCTCCGGAGCCCCTTTAAATAAAGTACTTGAGTTGTAGAGTTTTGTTGTGATGCCATGTTGTATTTGCACATATCGAGCATATTGTGTGTATGTTTGAAATGCTTGGTATGTGTGGGATCCGACAATCTAGTTGTTTATCTTTAGCAGCCTCTCTTATGGGGAAATGTAGTCTAGTGCCTCCTTGAGCCATAGTAGTCCGCTACAGCCCGGTTCACCGGAGTCCTGCTAGCCCAGCACTACTGCTCTGGACACTTGACTGGCCGGCATGTGGGTCATATCGTTCCTGTGTCTGTCCCTTCGGGGAAATGTCACGCGGTGACATCCAGAGTCCTGCCTAGCCTGCTACAGCCCGGGTTCCCGGAGTCCTGTTAGCCCAGTGCTACAGCCCGGATTCACACGCTGCTGACCGACACGTTCGATGTTGATTCATGTATGCCTGTCCCCATACGTTGGTGCCGCTTTAGGTTCACGACTAGCCATGTCGGCCCGGGTTCTCTGTCATATGGATGCTAGCGACATTATCATATACGTGAGCCAAAAGGCGCAAACGGTCCCGGGCCATGGTAAGGCGACACCCGAGGGAGTACCATGCGTGAGGCCGCAATGTTATATGAGGTGTTACAGGCTAGATCGGTGTGACTTGGAATCGGGGTCCTGACACTTATATTGACAGGTAGTTGTTCATGTACCATCACTCTGCAGCTTATTTTCCTTTGCCCTCCATTTTCTACACATCAGATCTATATTTACTCTTACCATAAGGTTGGCACTGAAGAAGTTTAGCTGTGCATTGCTCTTGGCTGTGCCTTTTGCCTGTATCGCTGCACATACATTTATAGCTACTTGGTTATGTAGCATTACTCTTCATCTTATCTTAAATATTCTCCATTTTTTCGTATATTATCACATCTATATTTACTCTTAACAAAATCTAGAATAAAGGCAATGCTTATGAAGAAGATTCTGTGGTAAACTTCTTGAATTGCCCCCCCCCATCGGCATGGACAAGGGCTTTATAGAGCCTGTCTTCACCAGTAATGTAAGTTTGTCCTTCTCAAGCCTTCAAAGTTTGTTGTGTATATTTGGTTAGGCATGACTGCAACAGCTGTTTATTTTTGGTGTTTGCATCAAATTGCATGTTTAAAGTTTATTATGTAGTTCATAAACAAAAGTTTGTCCTTCTCAATTTAAGTTTTCAGTTGTACAACCAAGTTCCTTCTTCATACCATGTAAATTAAACTATACAGAGCAAGTGATCTTCTTTTGCACTGCATGTATGCTTCTGTTCTTCATCCGTAATCCAGTGGTGTGGTGAACCTACCCACTACAACACAATGTCATATTCTTCAATGTCTTAACTATGAACAATGTCATATCATTCTACTATTATTTAAACCGTCTCTTTATTTGCCAATCTGAAATGGGATAAATTGACAGCACACTAACCATTGATACTTATGAGTTCTTGATGTGTAATCCAGTGGTGTCGTGAACCTTCCAACTCCTTCACAATGTCATTTCCTGCCATGTCTTGACCTGAACAATACCATATTGTGTTAATGCAATTTTAAACTGTGTCACTTTATTCGTCAGTAAGAAATGTGATGAATTGTCAGCACTGATACTTTTATGTGCAAAACCTGTCATCTGTCTGCTTGTTTATCTTTCGGAGTGAGGAAGATATAAGAGTTGAACAAGCGCAGTCTCATCATCTTGCTCAGGTGGTTGCGCTGCAGCTCGCCAGCAGGGCTAACCTTTCTTGAATTCTCTTGAAGTGCTATCGGTTTTGTATATTATTTTGTCGGCGTGTTTATTTGCACTGGTGGCGATCTTTGATGCCCAGTGTATGTAATCTGTTGTCTGCTTGTGCCTTATTATCATAGTGGCGAACTTTGATGCCCAGTGGATGTAATATGCCGTAATTTCTTTATTGTATAGTCTAGGTTTTTTCTTATTCACGATGCTGCAGTTATTTTACTTTATATATATCCTGTCTTCGCAGTAAACTGGCCAAACCGTAAAATTACGGTACATAATCGGGTCGTCATGCAATCACGACGTATGATCCGCATCATGGGCCTCGTCAAACTGGCCCACTAGTAGATTCGGGCCTTTAATAGGCCGAGTAACCCCCGGCCCTCTTTTCGCAAGAAAACTCAATGGGCTTTTAGGAGGCTGAGAAGTAGGTTGGGCCTGAAACGTGCCGAACAGCTCACGGGCCGGCAGCAGCCCGAAATGGACCCCGACCCATGATTGTGCGAATCAAATCACAGG
This sequence comes from Triticum aestivum, assembly GCF_018294505.1. Lineage (NCBI taxonomy): Eukaryota > Viridiplantae > Streptophyta > Magnoliopsida > Poales > Poaceae > Triticum > Triticum aestivum. The sequence continues at coordinate 452,660,587 of NC_057814.1, forward strand.
CTTTTAACAGGCCAAAATTGTCTCGGTCCTTGTTTGGCCCAACCAGATATCGGCTGCGAGCAGGCCGGATGCAAACCGGGTCGTAGTTAGGCCCAACTATATGACGGGCTTTTAACAGGCCGAAATTAATATAGGGCCAAAATGTTAAACGAGCCCTTAACAGGCCGAAACTAATATTAGGCCGAATTATTAAATGGGCCTTTAGCAAGTGGGCCCAAAAGCATAGCGTCCAGTTAACGGGCCCAATCTGATATGGGCCATAATTGAGGCCAAAGCCTCTTAAAGGGCCAGACCTGATCTGGGCCGTGATTTGCCCCAGAACGTGGGAGGCTTTTTACGGGCCGGATCTCATATGGGCCATTATTAGGCCCGGAACGTGGCAGGCCATTAATGGACCGGATCAAATATGGGCCAGCATTTGGCCCAAAACATGGCAGCCAGTTAATGGGCCGGCCTACTAGGGTCCTCAAAATCTTGTGGGCCTACAGCTAGGCCGGCCCATTAGTGTCGGCGAAATCTCATGGGCCTTTAGCTGGGCCGGCCCATTATGATCCGCAAGAATTTTGTGGGCCTTTACCTGGGCCGGTCCATTATGGCACACAAAAATCTTGTGGGTCTTTACCTGGGCCGGCCCATTATGGCCCGCGAAATCTTGTGGGCCTTTAGCAGGGCCAGCCCATTATGGTCCGCAAAATCTCGTGGGCCTTTAGCTGGTCCGGCCCATTATGGTCCGCAAAATCTTGTGGGCCTTTAGTTGGGCCGGCCCATTTAAACTTGATGGGCCATCCCACGTGTCGACGTATCATAGGCGCCTTCTGTCCAATGAGTGGATGACATCTGTCCCAACGATTAGCCGACACGTGTTTCCTCCAGCCAATGATGATTTTACACGTGGAAAATCCCCATTGGTCGTGGCTGTTAACGGGTTATCGGATCCAAAACCCGACCCGATAGCTTAACGGCGTTCCGTTACGGTGGATGCCACGTGTCGGTCACCCTTGACGAAAGCACTTCTGTGACGCACGATTTATCGTCATGGAAGTCGACAGTTCCGTGATGATAATTTTGGCGATGTCATGGAACACTTCTACGACAGCACAGGTATGACTATCTTGATTCTGTCATAAATTTGTCATGGGTGTACATGCATGACAGAAAATGCGACCTACTGTGACAAACACGTATCATCACGGAAGTGTATTTTTTTTGTAGTCCATGTGTGTCCCTGACCTCAGTATTCTTAGGAGTGCTGTGTTAGGAGACAAATCTTATAATTTGGGAGCCATTGTTGCGCGTAGGTTGCATCACAATAGATTTAATGGAGATTTCTTTGGTGGAATTTATGCAACCCGCTTAGCTGATTTTCATGGTGTAACCATACGTGATGATGATATTGAATTGCCTCCTACTTTTCTAGACTTTAATGCTATGGTTCACCATCAGTTTGTCGAGAGGAATGAACCACCTCTCCAGTACCGACTAATCTTTGACAGGCGTCACGCTGTCAATATTGTCCTCCCTGCTCCTGGTCTCTTTGACTTTCAGGCAAAGGGAAGACATTTTATAACCAGAGAGGAGGCAAATGAGTACGAAAGGAGGACGAGGGCAGCTCACCTCCAAGCTGCAGCCCACGATGCAATAACTGCTGCATCTCAGTACGACCCCAACTACAACTTTGGATATCCGCCAGGCCATCCGTGGAAATAAACCAACTTAGGCCAAAAGCCTAAGCTTGGGGGAGTACGTATTTCTCACCGACATTACATTCATGTCCACACACTCATTGCTAGATGTCGGTGCTCATACTCTTTCACTGTAATATCCATGCTAGTTTATTTTCCTTTTTCTCGCTTTCTTCTTGTGTGTTTAATAAACCTTAAGAAAAACAAAAAAAATTATTGTAGCTTTTAGTTAGTTTACTTTTCTTACTGTAGTAGTAATAATTAAAAAGAAAACCCAAAAAGATTTCTCATTCTTCTTTTGCTTGTTGGGAGCTTTCCCGTGTAAATAGTTTTATTTTCTTTTCTTTTCTTTGGGGGTCAATAGGGGAAGACCATGATTAAATTGTTGAAGTGGCTCTTATATGCATTACTGTTGAATTAACCAAAAGCCCATACTGCCTTTGTCTTCTCCTGTTTATTGAATGCTCGCAGATTCCAGCTTAGTCCAATGCACGTGCACTCTTATTATTATTCACATCGTTCGGTCGTGCAAGTGAAAGGCAATTATGACGATATATGATGGACAGGCTGAGATGGGAGAAGCTGGTATGAACTCGACCTCTCTTGTTTTTGTAAATATGATTAGTTCATTGTTCTTGATTCAACCTATTGTGAATAAACATGTTTGCAATGACAATTAGAGATCATAGTTGCTTATGCCATGCTTGATTAGCTATGAGTTATAATGGTTTACCTTGCGTGCCAACATGCTATTAAAATTGTTGTGATGTGGTATGATGGGGTGGTATCCTCCTTTGAATGATTTAAGTGACTTGACTTGGCACATGTTCATACATGTAGTTGAAACAAAATCAACATAGCCTTCATGATATTTATGTTCATGGTGGATTATATCCTACTCATGCTTGTACTCAATGTGTTATTATTTTTAATGCATGTTCATGACTGTTGTCGCTTTCTAGTTGGTCGCTTCCCAGTCTTTTGCTAGCCTTCACTTGTACTAAGCGGGAATACTGCTTGTGCATCCAATCCCTTAAACCCCAAAGTTATGCCATATGAGTCCACTATACCTTCCTATATGCGGTATCTACCTGCCGTTCCAAGTAAATTTGTATGTGCCAAACTCTAAACCTTCAAATGAAATTCTGTTTTGTATGCTCGAATAGCTCATGTATCAACTAGGGCTGTCCGTATCTTCCATGCTAGGCGGGTTATTCTCAAGAGGAGTGGACTCCGCTCCTCACTCACAAGAAAATGGCTGGTCACCGGAATGCCCAGTGCCATGCTTTATGCAAATCAAATCAAAATAATTGCAAACAAAACTCCCCTGGGACTGTTGCTAGTTGGAGGCACTCGTTGTTTCGAGCAAGCCATGGATTGATGCTTGTTGGTGGAGGGGGAGTATAAAATTTACCATTCTGTTTGAGAACCACCTATAATGTGTGTAGGATGGAAGATATCGCGATCTCTTGGTTGTTATGTTGACAATGAAAGTATGCCGCTCAAAATATTATTTATCTCTGCTTCAAAATCGAGCTCTGGCACCTCTACAAATCCCTCCTTCCCTCTGCGAAGGGCCTATCTATTTAATTTTATGTTGAGTCATCACCCTCTTATTAAAAAGCACTAGCTGGAGAGCACTGCTGTCATTTGCATTCATTACTATTAATTTATATTGGATATCACTATGACTGGATCTCTTATACCATGAATTACAATGTCTAGTCAGTCCTTGATCTTTAAAGGTGCTCTGCATTTATGTTTTGCGGTCTCAGAAAGGGCTAGCGAGATACCATCCTGTTATATCATATTATGATTGTTTTGAGAAAGTGTTGTCATCCGAGATTTATTATTATGGCTCGCTAGTTGACTATGCCATTGATATGAGTAAATATGAGACCTAAGAGTTATTGTGAATGTGGTTAGTCATAATCTTTGCTGAAAACTTGAATGCTGGCTTTACATATTTACAACAACAAGAGCAAACAGAGTTTGTAAAAGTTTTCTTTATCACTTTCAGTTTATCAACTGAATTGCTTGAGGACAAGCAAAGGTTTAAGCTTGGGGGAGTTTATACGTCTCCGTGGTATCTACTTTTCCAAACACTTTTGCCCTTGTTTTGGACTCTAACTTGCATGATTTGAATGGAACTAACCCGGACTGAAGCTGTTTTTAGCAGAATTGCCATGGTGTTATTTATGTGCAGAAACAAAAGTTCTCGGAATGACCTGAAACTCCACGGAACTTATTTTTGGAAAAAAGTAAAAATACTGGAAGAAGAATCCACGTCAGGGGGGCCTCCACCTGTCCACGAGGGTGGGGGGCGCGCCTGCCCCCCTGGGCGCGCCCCCTGCCTCGTGGGCCCCCTGACGCTCAGACGACCTCAACTCCAACTCCATTTATTCACTTTCGGGGAGAAAAAATCAGAGAGAATGATTCATTGCGTTTTACGATACGGAGCCGCCGCCAAGCCCTAAAACCTCTCGGGAGGGCTAATCTGGAGTCCGTTCAGGGCTCCGGAGAGGGGAATCTGTCGTCGTCGTCATCATCAACCATCCTCCGTCACCAATTTCATGATGCTCACCGCCGTGCATGAGTAATTCCATCATAGGCTTGCTGGACGGTGATGGGTTGGATGAGATCTATCATGTATTCGAGTTAGTTTTGTTAGGGTTTGATCCCTAGTATCCACTATGTTCTAAGATTGATGTTGCTATGACTTTGCTATGCTTAATGCTTGTCACTAGGGCCCGAGTACCATGATTTCAGATCTGAACCTATTATGTTTTCATGAATATATGTGAGTTCTTGATCCTATCTTGCAACTCTATAGTCACCTACTATGTGTTATGATCCGGCAACCCCGAAGTGACAATAATCGGGACCACTCCCGGTGATGACCATAGTTTGAGGAGTTCATGTATTCACTATGTGTTAATGCGTTGGTCCGGTACTCTATTAAAAGGAGGCCTTAGTATCCCTTAGTTTCCATTAGGACCCCGCTGCCACGGGAGGGTAGGACAAAAGATGTCATGCAAGTTCTTTTCCATAAGCACCTATGACTATATTCGGAATACATGTCTACATTCTATTGATGAATTGGAGCTAGTTCTTTGTCACCCAATGTTATGACTGTTACATGATGAACCGCATCCGGCATAATTTTCCATCACCGATCCAATGCCTACGAGCTTTTCTCTTATTGTTCTTCGCTTATTTACTTTTCCGTTGCTAATGTTACAATCACTACAAAACCCAAAAATATTACTTTTGCTATCGTTACCGTTACTTCCATATTACTTTGCTACTAAATACTTTGCTGCAGATACTAAGTTATCTAGGTGTGGTTGAATTGAAAACTCAACTCCTAATACTTGAGAATATTCTTTGGCTCCCCTTGTGTCGAATCAATAAATTTGGGTTGAATACTCTACCCTCGAAAACTGTTGCGATCCCCTATACTTGTGGGTTATCAGGCACCTCCGCGATCTGCACACGTTCGTCTCGTTGACGTACCATGAACTCAGGATCCAGTAGATTGTCGGGGAAGAGCTTCGTCAGCACGACGGCGTGATGACGGTGATGATGAAGCTACCGGCGCAGGGCTTTGCCTAAGCACTACGACGATATGACTGAGGTGGATTATGGTGGAGGGGGGCACCGCACACGGCTAAAAGATCAATGATCAACTTGTGTGTCTATGGGGTGCCACCCTCCCCCGTATATAAAGGAGTGGAGGAGGGGGAGGGCCGGCCCTCCTATGGCGTGCCCCATGGGGAGTCCTACTCCCACCGGGAGTAGGATTCCCCCCTTCCATGTAGTAGGAGTAGGAGAGAAGGAAGGAGGAGAGAGGGAGAAGGAAAGGGGGCGCCGCCCCCCCCTTCCTTGTCCAATTCGGACCAAAGGGGAGGGGGCACGCGGCCTGCTCTGGCCGCCCCTCTCTCTCTCCACTAAGGCACATAAGGCCCATTAAACTCCCCGGGGGGTTCCGGTAACCCCCGGGTACTCCGGTATATGCCCGAACTCACTCGGAACCCTTCCGATGTCCAAACATAGTCATCCAATATATCGATATTTATGTCATCCTCGTCATGTGTGTGATCATATCCGGGACTCCAAACTACCTTCGGTACATCAAAACACATAAACTCATAATACCGATCGTCACTGAATGTTAAGCGTGCGGACCCTACGGGTTCGAGAACTATGTAGACATGACCGAGACACGTCTCCGATCAATAACCAATAGCGGTACCTGCATGCTCATGTTGGCTCCTACATATGCTACGAAGATCTTTATCGGTCAAACCGCATAACAACATACGTCGTTCCCTTTGTCATCGGTATGTTACTTGCCCGAGATTCGATCGTCGGTATCTAAATACCTAGTTCAATCTCATTACCGGCAAGTCTCTTTACTCGTTACGTAATGCATCATCCCGCAACTAACTCATTAGTCACATTGCTTGCAAGGTTTATAGTGATGTGCATTACCGAGAGGGCCTAAAGATACCTCTCTGACAATCGGAGTGACAAATCCTAATCTCGATCTATGCCAACTCAACAAGTACCATCGGAGACACCTGTTGAGCACCCTTATAATTGCCCAGTTACGTTGTGACGTTTGGTAGCACACAAAGTGTTCCTCCAGTATTCGGGAGTTGCATAATCTCATAGTCATAGGAACATGTATAAGTCATGAAGAAAGCAATAGCAACATACTAAACGATCAAGTGCTAAGCTAACGGAATGGTTCAAGTCAATCACATGATTCTCTAATGATGTGATCCCATTAATCAAATGACAACTCATGTCTATGGCTAGGAAACTTAACCATCTTTGATTCAACGAGCTAGTCAAGTAGAGGCATACTAGTGACACTCTGTTTGTCTATGTATTCACAGATATACTAAGTTTACGGTTAGTACAATTCTATCATGAATAATAAATATTTATCATGATATAAGGAAATATCAAATAACAACTGTATTATTGCCTCTAGGGCATATTTCCTTCAGTCGATGCCGCGAATGTGCTTGTGAGAGCCCTCGCGCGCCCGTGAGAGCTCGTTCGAGGGCTCCGCGGCGCGCTGGGACATCTCTGCTGCGGCTGCGGCTTCGCGGCGGGACCTCTCTAGTGCTTCCACGGCCTTGGTTTTGCTGCCTGGTTATATGTCCACCCTAAACTCCTCCTATTGGTCATGGCGGAACGACTTGACAGGAAAGACCAGGTTTGTGGGTGATGAGGAGAGGAACTGTGAAGTAATTTTCGAGTGGGTAGTTTTTATAGCCCGGTGCTAAGTGTGAACACATATTAGTTTGATAGGTGTGAACAGATTTGCAATTACTTATTGCATTGTAATCTGCAATGTGATGAGAAACAAGGTCAAAATTTATTGATGGCAGAAGGTTGACCACGTGGTTGCTCGCTATTGAGTCGGCTGTTTGCCACGTATCACACACATCTTGTTAAGTTGAACCATTTCTGTTGTGTTCGCTAATCAAAAACAGTTCGTCCGAGTGAACCATATGCCCTATATCACACACACCTTGATATGGCTAACCGTTTCTATTGCACTCCCTAATAGCAAACAGTTCATCGGAGCGAACTGTATGCCGTATATCGCACACACATTGATCTGGCTGCATGTTTCTGTTGTTCTGCCTCATCGCAAACGGTTCGAACGGGTCAACCGTGAGCCCTGGATCGCATACGCAACTAAAATCTGAACCATGTTTGATGTATCATTCATTGCAAACGTTTTGCGGTTTTTTTTACGTTTTTTTACATCCCCGTTTGTGATTAATGCATCGCACACAGTTTCGTCAAAGGGTCTCTGATCATAGTGTCGCGTTAGCAGCATCCTGCAACAGTGAAACTACTCCAGAAGATATAAGTGAAGATCAATGAGTAGTCGAATAATTGTGTGACTATGTGAAGACTCTCTAACATTTAAGAATTTCAGATCTTGTAATATTATTAAAACAGCAAGCAGAACAGAATAAAATGACATTGCAAGGATAGCCCATATCATGTGAAGAAGCAAAAACTTAGGCTCAACCAAAACTAATCGATAGTTGTTGAAGAAGAAAGGTGGGATGCCAACCGGGGCATCCCCAAGCTTAGATGCTTGAGACATCTTGAAATATTTATTAGGGTGCCTTGGGCATCGCTTGAGCTCTTGTGTCTCCTTAATTCCTCTCATATCATAGTTTCCCGAGATCTTAAAAACTTCATGCACACAAAACTTAACAGGAACTCGTGAGATAAGTTAGTATAAATCCATGCAAAACCTTATCATTCTCTACTATAGAAAATCACTAAAATTTTAATTTTACATTGCATACTAAATGCCTCTGCATATTTAAGAGTTCTATCCTCATATAGAATCATTAAACAAGCAAACATATGCAAACAATGCAAACATAACAACAATCTGTCTAAACAGAATAGTCTGTAAAGAATGCAAGACGAATCATACCTTCCTAACTCCAAAAATTCTTAAAAATTACCACACTAAAAAAATTGTTGTTACTCACTGTGTAATAATTTCAAGATTTTATCATGTTCTGACTATTCACCAATATTCACAACATAACAGCAAACTTTCTGTTTTCAAACAGCAACGTATAGACTTGTAAAATAAGCATGGTAAAGGCTATAATTGACATTTTTATTGAAATAAAAGATACAAAACATTATTCTAATTATCAGCAAGCAAATCTCAACAAAAGAAAATGACGCTCCAAGCAAAACTCATATCATGTGGTGAATAAAAATATAGCCTCAAGTAATTTTACCGATGGATTGAAGACAAAAGAGGGGATGCCATCCGGGGCATCCCCAAGCTTAGTTTCTTGGGTATTCCTTGAATATTACCTTGGGATGCCTTGGGCATCCCCAAGCTTAGGCTCTTGCCACTCCTTATTCCGTAGTCCATCGAAACTTCACCCAAAACTTGAAAACTTCACAACACAAAACTCAATAGAAAATCTTATGAGCTCCGTTAGTATAAGAAAATAAATCACCACTTAGGTACTGTTGTGAACTCATTCTAAATTCATATTGGTGTTATATAAACTGTATTCCAACTTCTCCATGGTTCATACCCTCCGCTACTCATAGATTCATCAAAATAAGCAAACAACACATAGAAAACAGAATCTGTTTAAAACAGAACAGTCTATAGTAATCAGGAAGCTTCGTATACTTCTGTAACTCCAAAAATTCTGAAAAATTAGGAAAACTTAAGCAATTTTTATATCAATCATGTGTCAAAAATTCAGATCAAAATCACATTCCAGTGAATTTTGGAAATTCCGGGAGTAAGCACAAAAGTTTCTATTTTTGCACAGAATCAAGTCACCTATCACCGTAAGCCATCCCAAAGGTCTTACTTGGCTCAAACACTAATTAAAACATGAAAACACATCTAACCAGAGGCTAGATGATAAATTTATTGGAAAACATCAAGGAAAAATATTGGTTTATCTCCCAACAAGCGTTTTACTTTAATGCCTTTTTAGCTAGGCATGATGATTTCAATGATGCTCACATAAAAGATAAGAATTGAAACATAATGGGAGCATCATGAAGAATATGACTAGCACATTTAAGCCTAACCCAGTTCCTATGCATAGGTATTTTCTGAGCAAATAACTTATGGGAACAAGAATCAACTAGCATAGGAAGACAAAACAATCATAACTTCAAAATTTTCAACACATAGAGAGGAAACTTGATATTATTGCTCTCTCATAGTAATTTCCAGTAGCATCATGAATGAATTCAACAATATAACCATCGAATAAATCATTCGTGATCTACAAGCATAGAAATTTTTGTACTCTCCACATAAGCAAATTTATTCTCGTGAATAGTAGTGGGAGCAAACTCAACAAAATAACTATCATGTGAGGCATAATCCAATTGAAAATAAAGATCAAGATGACAAGTTTCATGGTTATCATTATACTTTATAGCATACATTTCATCACAATATTCATCATAGATAGCAACTTTGTTCTCATAATCAATTGGAACCTCTTCCGAAATAGTGGGTTCATCACTAAATAAAGTCATGACCTCTCCAAATCCACTTTCATAATTATCACAATAAGATTCAGCACCCTCCAAAATAGTGGGATCATTACTTCCTAAAGTTGACACTCTTCCAAACCCACTTTCATCGATATAATCATCATTAATTGGAGGCATGCTTTCATCATAGTTAATATTCTCATCAAAACTTGGGGGACTAAAAATATCATCTTCATCAAACATAGCATCCCCAAGCTTGTAGCTTTGCATATCATTAGCATCACGGATATTCAAAGAATTCATACTATCAACAATGCAATCATGCTCATCATTCAAAGATTGTATGCCAAACATTCTATAGACTTCTTTTTCGAACACTTCAGCACCATTTTCCTTTCCATCATTTTCACGAAAGACATTAAAAAGATGAAGCATATGAGGCAACCTCAATTACATTTTTTTGTAGTTTTCTTTTATAGACTAAACTAGTGATAAAACAAGAAACTAAAAGATTCAATTGCAAGATCTAAAGATATACCTTCAAGCACTAACCTCCCCGGCAAAGGCGCCAGAAAAGAGCTTGATGTCTACTACGCAACCTTCTTCTTGTAGACTCGTGTTGGGCCTCCAAGCGCAGAGTTTTGTAGGCCAGTAGCAAATTTCCCTCAAGTGGATGACCTAAGGTTTATCAATCCGTGGGAGGCGTAGGATGAAGATGATCTCTCTCAAACAACCCTGCAACCAAATAACAAAGAGTCTCTTGTGTCCCCAACACACCCAATACAATGGTAAATTGTATAGGTGCACTAGTTCGGCGAAGAGATGGTGATACAAGTGTAGTATGGATGGTAGATATTGATTTATGTAACCTGAAAATATAAAAACAAGAAGGTAGCAAGTAACAAAAGTGAGCGAAAATGGTATTGCAATGCTTGAAAACAAGGCCTAGGGTTCATACTTTCACTAGTGCAAGTTCTCTCAACAATGATAACATAATTAGATCATATGGCAATCCCTCAATGTGCAACAAAGAATCACTCCAAAGTTTCTATCGGAGAACGTAGGACGAAAACATACATCTACCACTAGCGTAGATTACCCCAATGTCACCTCGAGAATCCATGAGTTGAGTGGTAAAACATACATCAAGTGCATCAATAGAACATCCCATTGTCACCACAGATATCCCATCGCATGGCATACATCAAGTGTTCCCAAATCCAATACTCAATCCAACACAACGAAACCTCAAAGAGCAAGACTCAATTCATCACAACAAGAGATAGAGAGGGAAGAAACACCATATGATCCAACTATAGTAGCAAAGCTCGCGGTACATCAAGATCGTGCCAAATCAAGAACACGAGAGAGAGAGAGATCAAACTCATAGCTACTGGTACATACCCTCAGCCCCGAGGGTGAACTACTCCCTCCTCATCATGGAGACCATCGAGATAATGAAGATGGCCACCGGTGATGAGTTTCCCCTCCGGCAGGGTGCCGGAACGGGCTCCCGATTGGTTTTTCGAAGCTACAGAGGCTTGCGGCGGCGGAACTCCCGATCTAGGTTTCTTTCTGGGGGTTTCAGCTCATTTGGACTCCGTTTGATATTCCTTTTCTGCAAAACTCAAAAACAAGGAAAAACAAAAACTGGCACTAGGCTCTAGGTTAATAGGTTAGTCTAAAAAATAATATAAAATAGCAATACTAATGCATATAAAACATGCAAAATAGAAAATATAATAGCATGGAACAATAAAAAATTATAGATATGCTGGAGACGTATCACTAAACGTGTCGCTGCTTGCTCGGCCACGGTTCATCGTTGCAGAGAGACCGATCGACCAGTAGCGACAATGCTACGTACGCTTCGACCAGGTGGATCCCGGCTGTTAGGGAGGATAAAGAGGCACTTCCTTGCGTGCAAAGTTATTGATGGTGGGTCGGAGCTGTCAGGGGGAGGATTCATTTTTTCATGCCTAATATGGAGGCACTTTCCTTGCATCCGAAGATATAGCTGGTGGGTCTAGCTGTCAGGGGGAAAACCTTATTTCGCAAAATACAGCTAAGCCAAAATACATAGGCCCTTTCGGTAGGTCCTTGCTGTCAGGTGGAGGAATAATTATTTTTGCGCGTAATAAGGAGGCACTTCCATGCTGCGGCCGTGGACCCACCTGTCTGCCTCTCCATGTACAGTCGTTCCTTGACCACGTTGACCACGCCGCACCGAGAGCACCAAGGAGATGGACGACGGCGAGGCCGAGGAAGGGAATGGCCCAGAGCCGGGGAAGACTCGGCAATTGTTTCCCACACGGAGGGGCGTACGAGGGTTTACTGGTTGGGCTGCAGTGTGAGGCTGCCGTTGCCGGAGAATAACAACAGGTCTGGGTGAGTATAGGGATGGCCAGGCCAACGATGGGAATAGGGAGGGGCGGTGAGGCATGCGCGGCATCAGATCCGGCCACGGGAGGCAGGAGCAGGCGGCACGACCAGCGCTGGTTTGGGCGGCTGGAGCAAGAAGACCAGAGGTTGAAGAAGCACTACGGCCGTTGGATGGACATCGTACGGTCACTGGAGCTAGAATTGTTCAGATTTACTAAGTTGACAAAGCCCTCCATCTGCATCAACTTAGTAGGCCGACAAGTCAGCCTCCAACTATGGTGGATCCCAGATAGCAGGGGAGTATTCATTTTTTTGTGCGTGATAAGGAGGCAGTTCCTTCCATGTGAAGATATAGCTGGTGGGTCCGAGATGTCAGTGGGAGGAACATTTTTTTCACGAAATGCACAGGCCCTTTCGGTGGGTCCCTGCTGTCAGGTGCAGGAATCGTCATTGTTCCAGTAATAAGGAGGCACTTCCTTGCATGCGGCCGTGGACCCAACTGTCAGCCTCTCCACGTACAGTCCTGTTCCGATGGATGTCGTTCGTTGACCATGCCGCGCCGAGAGCACCAAGGCGATGGACGATGGCAAGGCCTAGGAAGGGAATGACCTGGAGCCAGGGAAGACTCGGCAGTTGTTGCCCACGCGGTGGGGAATACGAGGGTTTACTATTTGGGCTGCTGTTGCTAGAAAATAATAGGAGGTGTGCGTGAGTAGAGGAATGGCCTAGCTAGCGATGGAGTAGGTTGGGGCGGTGCGGCCTGCGCGGGAGCACAGCCGGCCATGGGAGGAGGGAGCAGGCAGTCCCGTCGGCGCTAGTTTGAACGGTTGGAGCAAGAAGAGCAGAGATTGAAGAAGCACGCTGGTCGTTGGATGGGCATCCAACAGTCACTGCCCTCATGTGTTGACTAAGTTGACACGGCCTTGCGTGCGCGTCAACCTTTCTTTAGGAAAGCGTACGCGTCAACCTATAGTAGGCGCACAAGTCAGCTTCAAATTTGTGGAGAATAGCATACGGCTCATCTGCCATTATTTCTAATAACTTACAGCCGATTTGCTAATTCTTATGGATTTTTTTGGAGCCCATATTCCTTTTTTTAGCATTACAACCCATATTGTGGCCACGGTTAAAATTTTCTACGAAATTTTGCATATTTCGGTGCGGTGTGAATTGTTTTTAATCCTAAAATTTTGAGTCACGTTCAAACTAATTGAAAAATAATAAATTTATATCAATTTAAAATCCAACATAATCCCCCCCAAAAACAATTAAATTTGAAATGTCGAAATCTTTAAAAAATATCATTTGAAACTAATTGCCGGTTTGCTGTGTTTATACATTTACATCCCATTCTTACTACATTTTCTGGGCAAGCGAATAAATTTACATCCCATTCTTACTACATTTTCTGGGCAAGCGAATACGTTACTCCCGTCTTGAAAGATTTGCAGCTCAGCAGGGCTGAGAAAGCAAGTAGGCATCCATTGGGTATTTCTTTAACAAAAGTAGAACTGGGCTAGCCATTTTTAGCAAGAAAAAAACACAACTGGGCTCATGATGTGATAAACATAAAATAAAACCCTGGCTAGACGAGCCACAGCCCCCGCACAACCCCGTTGTTACCCTGATCCGTCTCTAAAACTAGTAAATAACAATTGCTTGTTCCTCAAAAAAATAACAACTGCGCAACCTACTGGGTCCCTGGTGTCAGCCACTGGCTGTGTAATTCTCCCGTTTATTGACTACGTTGACAATGGCGTGGGACCCATATGTCCAACCATTAGGAGGAACCATTTTTTGGGCTTGTAATAACGAGGCACTTACTTATGTACTACCATGACCCTTGTGGGTCCCTATTGTCATCCTCACCACATACAGTCATCTCCTTATTCCTCTTGGTTGTTGACCACGTTGACAACGCCAGACGGCGGCGCATCGCGCATGGCGAGCGAACCAAGGCAGAGGACGACGGCGAGGCCTCGGGTGGAACCAACAAGAGCCATGGAAGATGCGCTAGTCTAGTCGCATGCGGAGGGAGTACGAGGGTTGACTAGTTCGGGTGCGGGTGCGTGTTGGGGCTGACGTCATCGGACAATAAAAGGACGTGTGGGCGAAGAGAGGGATGGACTGGCCAACGTTTGAGGGTACGGTAGGGCAGCGGAGGCGCAGTCAGCCGTGGAGGTGGGAGCAGGCAGAACCGACGGGGTTGTTTGGTTTGGGCGGCTGGAGGAAGAAGACAAGATATAGAAGATACACGACAGATGTTGGATGTCAATCCAACGGCTGGTAGGCCAAATCGTTTGTTGACTAGTAAGTCGACACCACCTTGGATAGGATTTTTCCTCGTGGGCCCCAAATGTCAGAATCCAAATCTATCATGGCCATGCAGCCTTTCTTATGAAAATTTACAGCCCATTTGGTGTGCTAGTTCAAAATAGGTTTGTGGGTGCTGGTGGGGGCTAATCACTTGGGTTTTGTAATGCACAGTAAGCTTAAGCAGCCGGCGAGAGTGATGTTATTTCCCTTGGTTGAGATTTGTTACAATATTTCTCTCATAATTAAACAAATGGCAAGCCAATTGCCTTGTTTCAAACAAAATATGACAGTCACTACCGAGTTGAAACCCAGATTACAAACTGTACAAAAGAACGAGGGTTAATTGTTCATCAGGTTTAGACAAAACCCAGACTGAACATGCATGGCAATAACATCTAAGCCAACCACTGTTTTGGCCAGTCACAAACAAATGGGTCGGTCTGTTGCATAAAATCAACATCATGTGCCAAAAAGTTTACTGGCATATGACGACAAGTTGTTGTAAATAGAAGCCGAGCACGTTCAGAAGCCCATTTGTCGACCTGAAACTTCTTTTTTTGCTGTTCAACATATCCATCCGTGAGAAATTTCTTGTTGAAAAACTTAAGCCTCATGGACAATAGTAACCTCGCATTCAACAGGAAGAATGTGACGAAGTTTCTGTTTGCCTGATTGGATGCATAACCTTCCATCATTATTGTCCTCAAACGAATGTCATGACAACTGAGAAAATCCTGGTGCTTATTACGCCACC
The DNA here is from genome assembly GCF_018294505.1 of Triticum aestivum. Lineage (NCBI taxonomy): Eukaryota > Viridiplantae > Streptophyta > Magnoliopsida > Poales > Poaceae > Triticum > Triticum aestivum. Next base: position 452,675,761 of record NC_057814.1, read on the forward strand.
GCTTGGTTATATGTTTTTCTCCATGTGTTGCTGCCTACATAGACATGAAGATTGAAAACATGTTAGGTCTAAAAAAAGAGTTTGTTGATAGAGCGACTGCCAAAGGTAATTCTAGTACAATATATATGGGCTTTCAATGTGCATGAAATAATCACCTCTATATACAAATTCTCCAGACATGGAAAGCATCGCAGCAAGCCAATAATTGTGTTCAGATCAATACTAAACATTCCGATATATAAGATCTTGATAGAATCCAATGTCGGTGTCAAAACCGGCGGATCTCGGGTAGGGGGTCCCGAACTGTGCGTCTAAGGTGGATGGTAACAGGAGGCGGGGGACACAATGTTTACCCAGGTTTGGGCCCTCTCGATGGAGGTAATACCCTACTTCCTACTTGATTGATCTTGATGATATGAGTATTACAAGAGTTGATCTACCACGAGATCATAGAGGCTAAACCCTAGAAGCCAGCCTATGACTATGATTGTTGTTGTCCTACGGACTAAACCCTCCGGTTTATATAGACACCGGAGGGGGCTAGGGTTTACACAGAGTCGGTTACAAGGGAGGAGATCTACATATCCGAATTGCAAATCTTGCCTTCCACGCAACGGAGAGTCCCATCCGGACACGGGACGAAGTCTTCAATCTTGTATCTTCATAGTCCAGCAGTCCGGCCAAAGTATATAGTCCGGCTGTCCGAGGACCCCCTAATCCAGGACTCCCTCAGTAGCCCCTGAACCAGGCTTCAATGACGATGAGTCTGGCGCGCAGATTATCTTTGGCATTGCAAGGCGGGTTCTTCTCCAAATCCCGAGTACCTGTCGTAACGAGTTGTGTCCGGCTTCCCATGAATGTTGCGCTCCTCGGCTTCTGTGCTTTAATAATGGCTCTCTCCACGTGTCAAGCGAATGCGAGAAGTCGGGGCATTTTTACATTTGCCACCCTAACCATGTAAGTAAATCGTCTATTTAAAGAGACGGGGATCCTCAGATCCAGATCACACCATCCTCCCACGGCGAGTATCCCTCAGAGTGTGCCTGGAAAAGACCATCCCATCATGGCCGGCCATTGTAGCTCCTCCTCTCGCTCCCGTAGCACTAAGCTAGGTAATTGGGAGAAGTGTTCCATCCCCCACAGCCAATTAGTAGAGTTGCAGACCCAGGGGTTTCTCCCTCCTGCGTATATGGTCCCTGTCCGAGCCGGACTAGCCACTTATAATGACGGGGAGCAAGCGGAGAGCTTTCCCAACCCATCCAGGGGGGAGCAGGTAAGCCTTGTCCCTTACTTATTGAGGGGACTTGGATTTCCAATCCATCCGTTCCTCCGCGGGCTCCTTGAGTTCTATGGCCTCCAGTTGCATAACTTCACTCCCGCCTCCATATTACACATCGCTGGCTACGTCGCTCTTTGCGAGCTGTTTCTGGGCAGCGAAGCTCATTTCGAGCTATGGACGAGGCTTTTCTGCCTCATACCCCGTACACAGGAGGGGTCAATATATCAAGTGGGTGGAGCCGAAATATGGCACATCGCCGGGACCGGATACCTGTTCGGTACTCCGAAGAAGACATCCGAAGACTGGCCTTCGGAGTGGTTTTATATGGAGGACGTCCCCCTTTGAAGAAACGCCACAACTGGCACCCTCGGAGCCCCCAGGAGGAAGATAACAGAGAGGTCCTTTACCTGATGGGCAGGATAAAAACGCTGGCCAAATCAGGACTGACAATAGTCGAGGTTATGTCAATATGTATAATGCGGGGGGTGCAGCCACTTCAGTATTGGTGGAAACCCATGTGGCACTTCAATGGAGAAGACGATGCCACCCGCTGCGGTCGTACAGGTCCGGACTCCGCCGCTGCTCTAGCGAAAATACTGTCCGATTTGTACAAAGGAGAGGAAGAGGAGTTCATCAGCATTAAGCCACGGGATGGATTCTCCATGTACAACCCCCCAAACTGGGTGAGCTGCTACCTTTTACTCCAGACCTTCCCACATCCTTCATCATAAATATTTACCTTGCTATTTCATAGCAAGAACTGTGAAAAGCTTTGAGGGAGGTCCACAGCCCGTCTCCACAGCCAGAGGACCCTGAACGGGCCCTCGACCCCAGACTCGAAGAAGATCCAGACATATTTGTGGAGCTCGTCAACAGGACGTTCTATCAGTTAAGCTGCGACGGTGCCTTGGTGGCCATCATAGCCGATTATCCTGGCCTGCTCCCTGCATCGCATGTAAGTAAAACCGGAGTCCTAACTTCCGAGAAGGATCCCTTCTTTGCACCTTACCCACCGCACACATATTGCGTCTTACAGGGAAGGCCCTCGGGGCGCCATGCCGAACCCGCGGTGTCTCATCAACAAGGGGCACCGAAGCCGGGTAGGCTTAAAAGGAAGGTAGTCAGGACTGAGACGCCGTCACAGAGGTATGAAAAAACCCTGCTCGGTGGTTGTCGTCTTTAAAATATAATAACGTCCATGGTTCCTGGCAGGAAAAATGCTCGCCGGACCGTGTCCTGAGAGCCTGCCGGCCACGCCTCCACTAGCCAGACTCCAGAGCCGGACTTAGGGGCAGATACTAACGTGGGGACAACGCCGGATGTTCCTCCTACAGAGGATGCGGATAGGCTGTCCGCTACGAATTCTGAAGTGGAGAGTGCCATGAATCACAGGCGTCGCCGGGCCGTACTCCGCGACCCTGGTTTCTCTGAAGAGGCGTTCGATGCCTTCAACTCAGGGGACGCGTACATCCGAGCTGCTCAAAATGGTCTTGCCAGAGCCACGGACCAGTACGTAAAGGACATACGGGAAGAAAATCTGATAATTATGTATATCAGTAGCCCTTGAGACTTGAAACAGTTGACACAACTAATTTAGGGATCATGATGTGCGTAGGTTCTTACGGAGAAGAATACCCAGTTGTCTGAAGAGCTGGAGGAGTGCAAGGCCCAGCTACGGGCCGCAGTTGCCGCAATGAAGGACTCCGAGAAGGCCCCATCTGGTAACACGTGTTTTTATCAAAAAGAATGACATGTACCGGTTAGTATGCGGCATCCATGCAAATCTAACAATAGATTCCGCAGATAATCCCGGAGTGAATCCGAAGATCGTTCGAGGGTATGAGCAACATGCTCAACGACAACTAGAGGCTGGCGAGCGCGTGCTTACGTGGGTTAGGCGGGAGAAAAATGATCTCCAAGATGCCAATACCCGGCTGGGCGTTGAACTAAAAGATGTTCGGGCCCAGCTGCTGACTCCGTAAAGGAGAATAAGAGGCTTCGACGTGGAATTGTTAGTAAGTGCTTGAACGAACTTTCATAGAGTTCGGCGAAGAAACCGGCTAACAGAATTATATCTGTAGGTATGCTGACGGGTCGTCCCAAGGAGGATATGACCGGATCTGCGGGCGATCTTCTGCAAGAGCTCTCACAACTGCACGATTTCGGCGGGTGATGCAGGGCATTGCCCAGGCCTTGTGGCCATCCGCCTCCCTGCCAGGCGGCATGAGGGAGCTCGTAGAGATGCTCAAGGGAGCGCGGCGGCGCTTCCGATTATGGAAGATATAGGCCTGCCGACAAGGTGCAAGGGAAGCCTGGGCCATGGTGAAGACGCGATATACCAAGGCTGACCCGAACCACATGGCCGAGGTCGGGCCTGTAGGGTCTGATGGGAAAGAGATCCCCGTTAGTCTGGTGTATGACCATGTAAAATTAGCCGCAAAGTATTCCCAACAGGATTGTAGGCTAGACAGCTTGTTGGATGGTATAGAAGAAGAATTTAGTCAGTCTAAGTGACTGTGTACTTCAAATGACATATTTTGTCCCTAGCCGGATTGTAAATCATTTGTCATGGCAGACCTTTTCGCTTCGACCTCCGGAACTGACAGTCTGGAGTGTGTCCGAATACCCGCTCAGTTATGTAAAAACCGGGGTACGCATGGAAACCAGGCATAGGGGTCATAAGTGCTTGAACAAACAAGTACCCAACTAGCTATGTTATATTACATGGATAGTAAGAAACATCTTCCAGGGAGAATAGTTCCGTTAAGGGTTCCTTTCCCTGGGTACGCATGCATTAATGTGCATGTCCGAACTGCAAAAAAGAGACGCAGGATATAAACATCTGGGGGCATGTATTGCAATAAGTAAAAGTCATCTTTTGTTCATCGACCGAATATTCCCTTAAGAACGCTAGCTTTCGGCTTCACCCAGTCTGAGGTACACATCCGGCTGACCCGGCAGTAACAATCGCAGAGGTGCTCCCCTTATGCCCTAGCCGAATTAACGGGAACGTAGGGCATAAACACAAGAGCCACGCAACCCAGCTTGGCCAAAACTTAAGTCATATCGATGCATATAATGGCGAAGCAAAGGTACATGTAGAAAAGTAACACATGTGCAAGGGGCATAAAGCCTGGAGTATAATTATATTAAGCTTCTGTGTAAGAAGCCCCCAGGTATAATGAGCACACACGACACGTCAAGATTGTGTAGTCAATACACACTTTAAGCTTTTAAGGCCATGAAGAAAAAAGGGAAGAAAGAAAGAAAGAAAGACAGATAGCGGATATATAAAAAAGGGGCGGACGTAAGGAGACGAACACAGAGTCCGGCACTAGGCGTAGAATCTTCGGAGTCTGGCTGTGTTCCATGGATTTGGCTCGAGTCGATTGTCCGATGCATCACGCAGACGGTACGCTCCACCGGTGAGAAATTTATCGATGATGAAGGGACCTTCCCATTTGGGCTTGAGCTTGTCCTTTTTCTTCTCTGGTAGGCGTAGAACGAGTTCGCCAATGTTATAAGTTTAGTCCCATACTTCTCTGCTTTGATACCATCGAGCCTGTTGCTGATAGAATGCGGAGCGGGCTTTGCAACGTCACGCTCCTCCTCCAGGGCATCTAAACTGTCCTGCCGATCAAGCTCGGCTTCTTTCTCTTCGTACATGCGCACTCGAGGTGAGTCATAAATTATGTCGCAGGGCAATACTGCCTCTGCGTCGTACATGATAAAAAACGGTGTGTATCCGGTGGTGCGATTCGGCGTGGTCCGCAGCCCCCATAGTACGGAGTCGAGCTCCTCAACCCAGTGCGTATCTAATTCCTTCAAGGATCGCACTAGTCTGGGTTTAATGCCGCTCATAATAAGACCATTTGCTCGTTCGACTTGACTGTTTGTTTGGGGGTGATAGACAGAGGCATAATCGAGCTTAATGCCCATGTTGCCGCACCAAGTTTTTACCTTGCCAGCTACGAAGTTCGAGCCATTATCGGTGATGATGCTGTGGGGAACACCATAACGGTGTACAACCCCGGATATGAAGTCTATCACTGGTCCGGACTCGACCGTTTTAACTGGTCTGGCTTCTATCCATTTGGTGAATTTATCCACCATGACCAATAGGTACTTTTTCTTATGGCTTCCGCCTTTAAGGGGTCCGACCATATCATGCCCCCAGACCGCAAAAGGCCAGGTAATGGGGATTGTTTGGAGAGCGGTAGGTGGCAGATGGCTTTGGTTTGCAAGAAGCTGGCAACCGACGCAACGTTGGACGAGGTCCTGTGCGTCTGCTCGGGCCGTCGGCCAGTAAAAACCTGTATGGAAGGCCTTGCTTACAAGGGCCTGAGCTGCGGCGTGGTGGCCGCCGAGTCCAGCATGAATTTCCGCCAAAAGTTGCCGTCCTTCCTCTTCAGAGATGCACCTTTGAAGTACTCCGGTAGCGCTTTTCTTATAAAGCTCTGCCTCGTGGACCTTGTAGGCTTTGGACCGCCGCACAATGCAACGTGCCTCATTTGGGTCCTCAGGGAGTTCTTGCCTAGTTGGGTAGGCCAAGAAGGGTTCTGTCCACGGGGGGATGACAGCCATAATCACGTGGGCCGAAGGTGTTATTTCGGTGGCAGAGCCTCCGATTACATCAGAGTGTTCGGGATTGGGCGTTGTGGCCGGATCTGGACTGTTGTTGCCGGTCTCCCCTTCCCACACCACGAATGGCTTAAACAGCCTTTCCAAGAAGATATTAGGTGGGACCGGGTCGCGCTTAGCGCCTATGAGGGAGAGGATATCCGCCGCTTGTTTGTTTTTTCAGACCACATGGTGGAATTCGAGCCCCTCGAACCGAGCTGACATTTTGAGGATGGAGTTGCGGTAAGCCGCCATTTTTGGGTCCTTGGCGTCAAAGTCTCCATTTATTTGAGATATTGTGAGGTTCGAATCCGCACACACCTTTAGGCATTGAATGCCCATGGAGACTGCCATCCGAAGACCATGCAACAGGGCCTCATATTCTGCTGCATTGTTGGAGTCTGTGTATAGTATTTGGAGTACGTATTGGACTGTATCTCCGGTGGGGGAGGTCAGGACGACGCCTGCCCCCAGACCAGCCAGCATCTTAGAGCCGTCAAAGTGCATGATCCAATTGGAGTACGCGCCATACTCTTTAGGGAGTTCGGCTTCTGTCCATTCGGCGACGAAATCAGCCAGTACTTGCGACTTAATGGCTCGCTGTGGTGTGTATGTTATGTCGAACGGGAGGAGCTCAATAGCCCATTTAGCAATCCGGCCCGTGGCATCGCGGTTATTTATTATGTCGTTGAGTGGTACTTCAGAAGCCACCGTAATTGAACACTCTTGAAAGTAGTGTCGTAGTTTCTGGGATGCCATGAAGACCGCGCATGCTATCTTTTGATAATGTGGGTACCGTGATTTGCATGGAGTGAGGACAGTGGATACGTAGTATACCGGCTTCTGAAGCGGGAACTTATGTCCGTCCGTCTCTCGTCCGACGACGAGCACTGCGCTTACAACTTGGTGTGTTGCCGCTATATATAACATCATTGGTTCGCCGATATTTGGCGCGGCCAAGATTGGGTTGCTGGCCAAGATGGCTTTATTTCTTCCAATCCGGCCGTGGCCGCATCCGTCCATTCGAAGTGTTCGGTGCGTCGAAGAAGGTGATAAAGAGGTAGTGCCTTTTCTCCCAATCGGGAGATAAAGCGGCTTAAGGCAGCGATGCATCCAGTTAGTTTCTGGATTTGCTTGAGGTCTGTTGGGATAGCCAACTGTGACAGAGCTCAGATTTTAGCCGGATTTGCTTCAATTCCTCTATTGGAAACGATGAAGCCCAAGAGCTTTCCGTCGGGCACGCCGAAAACGCATTTTTCCGGATTGAGCTTCATGTCATATGTTCGGAGATTGTCGAACGTGAGCCTCAAGTCGTCTATTAGGGATTCGACGTGTCTGGTTTTAATGACCACATTGCCTACGTATGCCTCCACTGTTTTGCCGATTTGTGTTTCCAGGCATGTCTGAATCATGCGTTGATAGGTTGCACCGGCGTTTTTGAGCCCGAAAGGCATGGTGTTAAAATAGAAGGGGCCGTATGGAGTGATGAATGCCGTTGCGGCTTGATCGGACTCCGCCATCTTGATTTGATGGTATCCAGAGTATGCATCGAGGAAACACAATGAGTCGTGTCCTATGGTAGCGTCGATAATTTGATCGATGCGGGGGAGGGGGAAGGGATCCTTGGGGCAAGCCTTGTTAAGGTCCTTGAAATCGACACATAGGCGCTAGGATTTGTCCTTCTTTGGTACCATTACCAGGTTTGCTAGCCAGTCTAGATGTTTTATTTCTCTAATGAATCCGGCCTCGAGTAACTTGGCTAGCTCCTCTCACATGGCTTGTCGCTTAGGCTCTGAGAAACGCCGAAGAGTCTGCTTGACCGGCTTGTATCCCTTTAGAAAGTTTAGGCTATGCTCGGCCAACCTGCGTGGGATTCCTGGCATGTCTGAAGGATGCCAGGCGAAGATGTCCCAATTCTCGCGCAAGAACTCCCGCGGTGCAGTGTCTATTGTGGGGTTCAGTTGTGCCCCGATGGATGCTGTTTTTGTAGGGTCCGTTGGGTGGACCTGGAATTTGACTATTTCGCCCGCTGGTTTAAAAGAGGTGGACTTTGGTCTTTTGTCGAGTATCACGTTGTCCCTATCCACTGTGGAGCGCAGCGTTGTTAATTCTTCGGCCGCGAGGGCTTCGGATAACGCCTCGAGGGCCAGTGCGGCGGTTTTATTTTCGGCGCGGAGTGCTATGTCCGGATCACTAGCTAGAGTGATGATTCCAATGGGCCCGGGCATCATGAGCTTCTTGTACCCGTAATGGGGTATAGCTTGGAAGATCGTGAATGCCTCCCGCCCTAAAAGGGCGTGGTATCCGCTACTGAACGGGGCCACTTGGAATGTGATTTCTTCGGACCTATAATTCTCCGAAGTGATGAATACCACATCTAGTGTGATTTTTCCCGCACATCGTGCCTCCCGACTAGGGATGATTCCTCTGAAGGTCGTGCTGCTTTGCTCAATGCGGCTCTTGTCTATTTCCATTTTACTAAGAGTCTCCTCGTAGATGAGGTTTAATCCGCTGCCACCGTCCATGAGCACTTTAGTAAGCCGGAAGCCGTCGACAATTGGACTAAGGACCAAAGCGGCCGGTGCTCGGACTGTTCGGAATTGAGGTTCGTCACTGGCATTGAAGGTTATGGCCGTATCGTTCCATGGATTTATTGCTGCAACGTGGCAGACTTCGACGAGGCTGCGGAGTGCTTGCTTGCGCCTATTATTTGAGGCGAAAGTCTCGAAGACTGTCAATACTGCATTGTTATTTTCCACGGAATGGTGCTTTGTGGTATTGTTGATGAGGAGATCCTCCCCGCTCTTGGCCATCTGCCGGAGTATCCAACATGCTCTAAGGCTGTGTGTTGTCATGGTATCCGGTGTACTATGAATTTTAGATGGCCTATTGAGCCATCCCTCCAATACAGTTCGGCGCCCTGTAGTGGGCTTTAGTTTCTTTGTAATTAGATCGGGTGACTTACGAGAGTACACCCTTTTAGTTCGCACGGGTGGTTTAGTGAGAGCCGGAGGATCCCAGAATTTTGTTTGGGTTTTCCAGGCGCTTTCCATCGCATAGTACTTCCGTAATATGGCCGCCAAGTCAGTGAAGTGTGCTATGTCACGGCGACTTATGGCGTTGAGGATTCCCTTGTCCGTGCAATTTTTGCAAAAGAATGAAATTGCGTCTTCCTCGCGACAGTCTTGACCTTGCTCATTACAAGGAGGAATCTGGCCCAATAGTGATGTACTGTCTCTTGGGGCTCTTGTCTAATGTGGGAAAGATCACTTATGTCTGGGTGGGTGGGTAGATTTAGGTCCAAACCCTAACCCGATCTGAGACCCAGCGGCAGAGGAGTTTCCGAGCTTGGCAGTTCGGGCTCCGGGATGTTGCCCAATTTTTCTGGCCCGCTGTCCGATTCTTGGTTCGAAGCTTGGGCCATGTCCTCCCGTAGACGGGTATCTGGCTCGGAGAGCTCGGGAAGCCGGACATAGTTTGTCCTCAAGATAGAGGAAGAATTGCTGCGTTGCTCCTCCACCACCTCTATCTGATGGGTGACCGGCGGAGAGTTAATCTCCCTTTGGTCGGGTTTAAGCCCAATCCGATCATAGTCCGTAGCGACTCCCAGGGAGGCGATGCGATCCAAGAGCTCGTTCAAGGAAGAGAGCTCCATTGGATCCATCTGCTCGGCGAATCCCAAGCCGACGTGGAGGCTGTTTTTGATGACCCGAGAAGTCATCGTCGGCGCGACGGCCGAACAGGCGGTCATGACGAAGCCGCCTAGTCAGAGAGTTTGGCCTACAACCAGGGCTCCCCCCGAGGTAATGTTGTCCTTGACAACAAGACGAGCCATCAAGCCTTATCGTGACAACAGTGGTGTGGGCACAAATACATGGAGTTGGGATCGTGACATCTATTTTTCGTAGTAATGGTAGAACTCAAGCTGGTGGAGTTTTTCGAATTCAGTGGATGTTAGTTAGGCATCCACCGTGCGGGGTATGGACAGCAGGTAGCATGTCGGGATGCAGATGCGTTGAACAGGGCCCCGATGGGAGGAGACGATGGCCCTGAGGTGATCAAATTCAGGACGGACAGTTATCTGACGACAGTCGAGATTAAGAGGCGTGGTGCACGAGAGAGTGCGCCACCGAGATGCGAGGACTTGTGTGCGGCATCCATCCTCGGTGGGGAGAAGGGAGATGATCTCCCCAAGGATGTCGTCCGGGAGATAGCTGGTGCGCTCCACCGGAGATTCTACAGGTTCCTCAGATCCGGGTGGGGGTGGGGGCTCGCCGCTTCTCCCCACGCTGCCGGGTGCGGGATCTACAACCGGCATCGCCGCTGGCGGGAGCCTCATCTTCTTGGCACTGGGGCCAGCCGACTCCATTTTCCTTGCGGGCGTCGCACCGAGCTCACGGGTTTGAGCAGAGTAGCGAGAGACGAGCCTAGTGGCAGTGCGAGTGGGGAAGAAGGATGGCAGGTGTTGTCTGTAGGAGCGAGGAAGAAGAGGAGCAGGAGTCTTCTGTACAAGTGAGGAAGAAGGTGAGCGGGGGTTTTCTATACGAGTGAGGAAGATGGGGAGCGGGGGGAATTGGGGGCGACGGAAGCGGGAGAGTCCGGCAAGCTGGAGTATAAGTGGAAGCGAGGAGAAAGCAGGGGTTTTCTAGCATCGCCCCCTCTTCAAGAAATATGGGCTTTTCCTCGCAAAAAAACAAAAACAAATGGGCTTTAAGATGGATAGGCTTTTGTATCGGCCCAGTGGGCTGCTCGTGTTTCGTACTGGAGGGCCTTAACACTGGAGGCAGCCCATTAGAGACACTCTCCAACTCTCCAGCTTATTGCCCATTCGAAAGAAAAAAAGGGACGCCTCCAGCTTAATTATGGCTCCTCATCGGTAACATTTTTCAACTTGAAAAAAAAGTTATAGCTCCTTTTCGGGCCAGCTTGGCATCCACCAAATTAGAGGATGGTGTACTGCATGTAGACACTCACACTGGTCGTAGCGTGGCAAAATGAGGGGTCAAATAACATGACCACAATATACATAGATTGTAAAGGTTGACACGCTAACATTCACACTAAACTAAGCTTCACAAGATATGGTATGCATACTAGCTAACATTCACAAGCACTTAAGTTCAGCATGTTTACGCATCTAAATGATTCACAAGACTATAACCAAGACAAAGCTGTGAGAAGGTGTAGAAATAAATAAAAAATGATAGATGCTTCTCTGAGCAAAGGGCCTCCCTACGCACGCATTAATTTCCTGGGCATGCTTCTTTCTGCTCAATGTTGCGTGCACTTTGAGCATGTTGGCAACTCCACAACTAGCTTGATGGCTCATCTTGCAATTTACACTGACACATTGCAGCAAACAGAGGAGGCAATAGAGATCACTCAACATGAGACCATTTTGTGCAGTTCCACTGAAATCATCTTCATTGTCCTGAATGTGAAAAGATAGGAAAGCGTTGTACTTAAACGATGTCGCAAAACAGTAGAAGATATCAAAAGCTCGGCATGACAAAACACGATCATCTGGACAAAGGGGATACAGACCTGCGTGAGGAAGATTATGCATAATTTTATAGGTGGTTAGTTGATTTCCACCTTGGGATCTCCTATGATGGCATGGAAGAAATTCTATGCAATCGATGAGCGCAAATCCTTCCGTGTGGCCGTAGAAAATTTGTCCGACTAACCCCAATATCTTTTTTGTGCAGTTCCACTAAAACAATGCACCAATGTTTGCACGACCCCTACTCATCGGCCAGGCCATCAATGACTCGGTCTATTTTATCTTGCGTTGACGGAGCGGCTGCAGTGCTTGTTTGCTCCTCCACACATGGCAGGCTCATTCCGCACTGCAAACAGCAAGTCAACATACGAATAAGCTTATTTCATCTTGCGTTGGTCATTCTACCTAGTTAAGAATGTAGGAATACCTGGAGCACCGTGAGGTCAGCTAACAGGAGGTTCCACTAAAATTGAGGTTTGTGCTTCCGTTTGCAAAAATAGACACCACATGGAGGTAGACAACCCTGTTTGCACAAATATGTAATAGGGTTTAAGCAGTGTCATTTTTTTGCAGCAGCATATAATTAACAGCAGCATCTCATATGTTATCAATGGAATTAAAGTGACAGTATGAAAAAGTGCCATTAACTAGTAAGTTCCATCACATCAAATCAACACTGGCACTAGATTAACAGGGGCTTACATTAACATGCATAACAATTGCCCTATGACTATGTGATGACAGATTGGGAGTAGCACTTGATTAGTACGTACGTGCATGATTAACAGGAATGGTCGTTCTAACGAAGGGTGATACGGAAAGGAGAAACACATCGTCGTGTCAACCATTGTGCAATTAAATTTTGTGCAGTTCAACGGAGATGCAGCCATGTTACCGGTGTCAAAGTTTAGTGTAACGGCCAAAACACTCTTTATGAGAAATAAAGCAAGACAGAAGCATTTCATAAAACGGTGGTGGCATTGATTCATTTTATCAACGGCAATAGATTGACAACAGCATTACTTAACAGCGACATCACTTTAACCTATGATGTTAGATTAACAACAGCAGTAAGGCCATAGGGACAGGGGAGGCACCAGCATGTTTTACATCCACCAAGGCATAAAGTGGTGAGGCAGAGGTGTTGCCGAGTGCGGCAAACATGCAAAGCATGTCTGGATTTGTGCATTTTTTGTTCTCGTCAGTTACCTTTCATATGTGACCACAAGAAATTTAGACGTGCTCATTCTCGGTTGCATTGTCGACCCAACACCCCCCACTTTTTGTCCTTTTTCGACCAAGAGACCGGTCAGGCCAGCATCTTTATTTCCCTTTCCAACCAAGAGATCGATTTGTTAGCCAGTATCTGCAGTAACTTTTTTTCCTCTAATAGTAAAAATTAGTGTTTGACAAGCCGACAGAGCTAGCTACATGGAGAGCTTTGTAATACTAGAAGAATATCCACATGCAGGATGCAGCGATGTGGGGAGCAATCCTAACTTGATGAAAAAAGGGGATGCAGCGACGTGGGGAGCTGGGCCATTTGAACAAGGTCGGTTCTAATAAATGTTATACCTCCGGTCAGCGGGATGTGGCGAGGCAGGCGGTGGGATCTACCAACTCGACGACGGGGAGCAAGGGTGAGGAGGACCTCCCACGCCGGCGCCAGGTCAGAGAAGACGGCGCGCGTCGGCTCCCTCCCTCGCCACCGGCGACCACCACACTACTAGGAAAAGGCCTACTAGTGGCACACCAGTTTTGCCTACTAATGGCGCACTACTGGTGCGCCACTAGTACCACGCCACTAGTATTTTTTACTAATGGCGCACCACTGGTGCGCATACTAATGGCGCACCAGTGGTGCGCCATTAGTATAGGCCACGGTGCGCCATTACTATCTGACTTAGTAATGGCGCACCACATAGAAGTGCGCCATTAGTAACAATTTTTTTTCAAATATTTTTTCAGAAATATTTTTTTCAAAAAAAATTCAATTTTTTTTCTTTTTTTTCTTAATCTCAGGTCACTATGGCTTAATCTCGGGTCAATAAGCTTAATCTCAAGTCAAATCGCACTAAGTGGTCAAACTTCCCGGAAGGTCACCCATCCTCACACTACTCCAGCCCGAGCACGCTTAACATCGCAGTTCTATCCAACCCCAGCACCACCTCACTTAACAGCCACTTGTTGATATATCTATCATATCAATCCTATTAAACCTTGTTGATGTCTAGGACTTTGTTCATATTCATGAATATGATGAAATTTTGAAAAATATTTCAAACTTCCCTGTCATATTACGAATCATTTTTTGAAAAACAATTCCAAAAAAAATTCAAAACCAATATTTTTTCTGTTACTAGTGGCGCACCTAGCAAACGGTGCGCCACTAGTAAGTTTGAATTTTTTTGCCTCTAGATCTTGAAAGCCCCGTATCTTTTTTATGTTAGGTTTTTGAGGATTTTGAAAATGTTTATCGGGGTTCCCCCGGTTAAATTCTTATGTAACTTTTCGAGTAGATGATTTTTCATATATAAAGCTTTTTAATCCGAGTTCGTATGCAAAAGTTATGCCCATTTTACAAATTCCAGAGAGATTTTGCAAATAAAGTCGAAATTCATATTTGTAAATTTTCCCAACAACTAGACCACATATCACATGGGAAACTTATTTTCTTTTATTTTTTTGACATTTCCATCATTTTCTTTTATTTTTTTTAAACTGAAAAGGCGGTCCACTGGGGGTGCATTCGGTGGAATGGGCCAAGTTACTAATGGCGCACCATGGGGGTGGTGCGCCATTAGTAGTTCAACTAGTAATGGCGCACCACCCCCACCGTGCGCCATTAGTAGTTTTTCAAAAAAAATTGAAACAAAATTTGTAACAAAATTACTAATGGCGCACCATGTGAGTGGTGCGCCATTACTAGTTGAACTAGTAATGGCGCACCATCCCACGGTGCGCCATTAGTAGTTTAAAAAAATTGAAAAAAAATTTGAAACATAATTACTAATGGCGCACCGTGGGATGGTGCGCCATTACTAGTTCAACTAGTAATGGCGCACCATCCCACGGTGCGCCATTAGTAGTTTTGAAAAAATTAAAAAAAAATCTTTTACTAATGGCGCACTGTGGATGTGGTGCGCCATTAGTATTTGCACACTAATGGCGCACCAACACATGGTGCGCCATTAGTATTTAGTAATGGCGCACCACATGTACTGCGCCATTAGTGTCCATATTGGCTATAGCTGTTTTTGTAGTAGTGCCAGCAGAAGGTATCCGACCAGATTTGTGTCAACCGGAGAGAAGAGAGAGAGGGACAAAGAGAGTGGACACCACGGTCTTGTTTAGATCTGGAGAGGGTGAGAGAGTGAGAAGAAGAGAACAACCATAGCAAGCAAGTCCCGAAGTGGACTAGTGGAGTAGCAATTGTTTTTCCCTCCGTAGCGATCATTTTAAATTGAATACGCGTGCAGCCATATGTTTTAATTTAACATACCAGTAAAAAGAAAATTGATCAATAACCGAGCTACCACGTTCAGGTCGCACTTGGTATGGCTGACATTTGGTCTCAGACCCCACATTAAGTGGACGACTAGATGTCTCAAATTGTCACGTTACCTGCCTTTTCGTGTGCAAATGCGCTCCACCGTGAGTGTACCCGGGCGTGTGCGTGAGGGGAGAGTGAAGTCCGATTTACTCCCTGGGTGCCAAAATAAGTGTCTCAAGCTTAGTACAACTTTGTATTAGAGTTAGTATAAATTTGAGACACTTATTTTGGGACAGAGGGAGTATAAACCTTGAGGTTGTAGAGCTAGTCGGAAACAAACCCTCACCTTTAAATCCTTGAAGTTTGTACCCTGTCCTTTGTAATGCCGGTCATTTTTAACCTTAAGGGCATGTGCGGTTCAAGGGGTTTTAATGGGGGATTAACAGGGATTGTGGGGGATTAAATCATATACAAGCCAAATTCCCCTCCATTCCTCTCCAAACCCCTTGGGAGGAGGTTAAACCGAACAAGGCCTAAGACTAACCATAGTGGGAGTAACTTAATTCCATACGGTATCATAATATGATACTCAACCCTCTCTTTCTTCATTTAATTCTACACCACCTCATCAAATTTGCCTAGTTGGCATGCATGATACTACTTATGATACTCCCATTACAACCAGCCTGGTAGAATCAATATACCTAATCTAAATGGTCGTTGCCCGATCTCTTTGTCCCCCTCCAGCATCCGACTGAAGAAGAATCATGGAAGACATCGGCGGTTTTCGCCGGCGTCGCCTCGGCGGTGGCCTTCATGGGATACAATCAGCGGTGGCCTCCCGTGTTCTACTTCTCCTCGATGATGGCGGTGGGCCGGGACGTGCTGGCCGTCACCTCGTCGACATCGGCATAGCCGCGTCACCTCATCGACATCCGCAGCGGCTTCTTTCTCCGCCTACATGGCGCGGCTATGCGCGCACCGACAGCAGATGGCGCAGTCGCGGGCACTGGAGGCGCTATACGACGCGACGGTGTCGAGGGCAGCGACGGTGCCCGTGCCGCCGTGCTCCATGACAAGCCGGCGTGGACCAAGTCGGCACTCTTCCTCGAGCTGTATTGGAGCAGCCAGCTGCGGAACCACGCGGTGGCTTAGTGCAGCAACTGCCTCCAACGGGCGAGGTGAGGTAGGTGGAACAGCGAGCTGCCTCGCTCGTAACTGCCAGGCTCGGCGGGCCACCCAGACGACTTTTATGCCGGAAAACTACTCTTCCTGCTCGTCGGATGCTGCCGAAAGAGTGGAGAAAATGGTGGAGGAGCTTGGCCAGCGTCCTGCTCCTGAGCGGACGTGTGTGGCTGGAGTGGGTTTCTCGCATTCCACGCGGGTTTAAATGCAGGTGTTTGAATGCGGTGAGGAGGCGGGTACAGCTGGGAGTGCAGTGGGCGTCGCCCTCGGCCGGCGTGCCGCTTCAAATGGCGAACACAGTGAGAGGTCGTGTTCGCCCTGACCCCCTTGACCGTGTACGTCCAGCTTTGAGGACAACATTATCCTTAATGGACCTTGACGGTGTACGTCACCTTGTGTCCAGATCTGAGATGCCGCGTGTACGTGATGAATGACTCCAAGTTCGACCACCGTGGTGCTAGGTGCGAGCCCAGGGACACTGTTGGAGAGACCACCCCCTCATAATTTTCCTACATATTGGTTGTTTGATTCATAGAATAGAATGCTATAGGATTTTTGTTCCTATGAAATCATGTGTTAATTGGCAATCTAGCATCCACTCCAACTTTTTTTTCACTTCCTTTGTTTTTCCTGTGTCAAACACTCTGGTTTTTAGGGGAACACTGCGTTAATGCTATGGGATTCAAGTGGATATGCCACTCCAATCCTTTATTTTTCCTATTCCTGCATTTTAAGTTCCTACGAAGAGAGTACTTGCTCTAAATGATGTGCCACTGCAAGAGCCGCCTATATTAATTAACCATGCTATAAAAAGGTGGACCAGCTTTGGCTATAGTATACTGTACTAGGTTAGTAGGTGACCTTGCGCTTGGCTCTTCGCCTCTTCCGGAAGTCGAACAATAATGATGGTACTACAGTAGTACTCTAGCAATCTGACACCAAATGAACTGCTGCATGTCCACCGCTTGTAAGAAAAAGTTTCTCCTCGTGCTGCGAGCCACTACACACGCGTTGGCGAGGGAGAAGGCGTAGTAAGCAAGCTTCTCGTCGTTCTGCGAGTTGATGGGACACATCAAAGTTATTTAGTACTCTCTCTAAAAAGGGTCGATCATGTCCATGGCTACCATCCCGTGCTCTGTCATTGAGTATGTGCACTATTCACGTGCCATCGAGGAGAAAAAATATTGCGTAGTAGGTGCCATCGAACTGCACGACTCACTTACACACTGCTTATCTCCATTTTCTTGCATGACACGTGCACCTTGATGCTAGATGTCCTGCATGTTGGCAAAAGGATGAACAAAGCTCACGTCAAAAAAGAGAGTGGAAGAACATAGATTCCCGACGACCGAGAAGGAGCAAGGAACCTCGCGGTGGAGCGTCTGCACTCATAATATTTTATATTATTCAGCCATATAAAATCAACCAAATCTCTCCACATTCCTATACCATTCTATATTGTGCAGATAACTTGGAATGTTACATCTGTGGGACACCTAGTTATAGTATATCCAGCAGCTCGTATTGCTTCTCGCTCCTCGTCCTTATACCCTGCCGACTGTACCCTATATACACTTGCTCTTTGAGCAAAGGCCTCCCTAAGTATGCATTAATTCCCTGGGCATGCTTCTTTCTATTCAATGTTCCATGCACTTTGAGCATATTGGCCACTTCACTGCTAGACTGCTAGCTCATCTTGCAATTGACGCTAACACATTGCAGCACTCCTGCAAGGCCCAGAGGACAATTTGAGAACAAGTACCTCGAGGTTAATTTGACAGACATGCCTTATAAGTTGACAGAAGTCATATCACTTTTTTTGGAAAGATGTCGTGAAGTAACATGATAGACCTTATTTCAAGCCAATTAACATGTGTTCAAAAACAAAAAGTAACACAATAGACCTTTGATTAACATGTGTTCAAAAAACAAGTACTCCTGCAAGACCCAGAGGTTAATTTGAGAACAAGTACCTCAAGGTTAATTTCACAGACATGCCTTATAGGTTGACAAAAGTCATATCACTTTTTTGGAAAGATGTCGTGAAGTAACATGATAGATCTTCTTTCAAGCCAATTAACATGTGTTCTAAAAACAAAAATTGTCAAAAAGTAACGCGATAGACCTTCGATTAACATGTGTTCAGAAAACAAGTACTCCTGTAAGACCCAGAGGTTAATTTGAGAACAAGTACCTCAAGGTTAATTTAACAGACATGCCTTATAGGTTGACAAAAGTCATATCACTTTTTTTGGAAAGATGTCGTGAAGTAACACGATAAACCTTCTTTCAATCCAATTAACATGTGTTCAAAAAACAAAAATTATCAAAAAGTAACGCGATAGACCTTCGATTAACATGGGTTAAAAAAACAAGTACTCCTGCAAGACCCAGAGGTTAATTTGAGAACAAGTACCTTGAGGTTAATTTTACAGACATGCCTTATAGGTTGACAAAGTCATATCACTTGTTTTGGAAAGATGTCATGAAGTAACATGATAGACCTTCTTTCAAGCCAATTAACATGTGTTCAAAAAATAAAAATTATCAAAAAGTAACGCGATAGACCTTCGATTAACATGTGTTCAAAAAACAAGTACTCCTGCAAGACCCAGAGGTTAATTTGAGAACAAGTACCTCGAGGTTAATTTGACAGACATGCCTTATAGGTTGATAAAAGTCATATCACTTTTTTTGGAAAGATGTCGTGAAGTAACACGATAGACCTTCTTTCAAGCCAATTAATATGTGTTCAATTTTTTTTATCAAAAAGTAACGCGACAGACCTTCGATTAACATGTGTTCAAAAAACAAGTACTCCTGCAAGACCCAGAGGTTAATTTGAGAACAAGTACATCGAGGTTAATTAGACAGACATGCCTTATAGGTTGACAAAACTCATATCACTTTTTTTGGAAAGATGTCGTGAAGTAACACGATAGACCTTCTTTCAAGCCAATTAACATGTGTTCAAAAAATAAAAATTATCAAAAAGTAATGCGATAGACCTTCGATTAACATGTGTTCAAAAAACAAGTACTCCTGCATGACCCAGAGGTTAATTTGAGAACAAGTACCTCGAGGTTAATTTGACAGACATTCCTTATAGGATGAAAAAAGTCATATCACTTTTTTGGAAAGATGTCGTGAAGTAACACGATAGACCTTCTTTGAAGCCAATTAACATGTATTAAAAAACCAAAAATTATCAAAAAGTAACGCGATAGACCCTTGATTAACATGTGTTCAAAAAATAAAAAATATCAAAAATTACAAAACAAAGACCTCGAGGTTCAACTAATAGGACGGAGCACTATATACATTTAAGCCAATTAAACCTTTATAGTAACCCATCCCATTAGTTTTAACATCAAGTCCACTTCCCATTCGGTCACCCATCTCTTGACTACTCCAGCCTCAGCATAGTTAACTTGGGAGTTCTATTGGATGAGCAATCGGTTAGGAAGCTGTTCCTTGCTGATATAGGAAGCATCTTCCCATCCTTTATTGCGTACCTGAATGACCGCGTGTTGCCGCCCAATGGCCAATGCCATGTCCCCCGCGAATCTAGAAGCTTCCCTCCCTCGTCTAGCTACTTCGCGCGTTTTCCCCTATTTTTTGCCGCCTGCCTACCTATAGAACCGCCTCGCGCCGGCCAATTCCTCTCCAAACGCCTAGGTGGGCGGTTGAACCGAACAAGTCTAACTTGTTTCTAGTGGGTACATTGACGTGGCATTATACTTCTCCATCGTATCTACTTTTCCAAACTTTTTGCCCTTGGTTTGGACTCTAATTTGTATGATTTGAATGGAACTAACCCGGACTGACGCCGTTTTCAGCAGAATTGCCATGGTGCTATTTTTGTGCAGAAATAAAAGTTCTCAGAATGACCTGAAACTTCACGGAGAGTATTTTTGGAATAAATAAAAAAATTGGCGAAAGAATCAACCGAGGGGGACCCACCACCTGTCCACAAGGGTGGGGGCGCGTCCTACCCCCTGGGCGCACCCCATGTTTTGTGGGTCCCACGAAGCTCCACCGACATCAACTCCAACTCCATATATTCATGTTCGGGGAGAGAAAAAATAGAAGATAAGGATTCATCATGTTTTACGATACGGAGCCGCTGCTACCTCCTGTTCTTCCTCGGGAGGGCAGATCTGGAATCCGTTCGGGGCTCCAGAGAGGGGAAATCGTCGTCGTCATCATCAAACCATCCTCCATCACCAATTTCATGATTCTCAGCACCGTGCGTGAGTAATCCCATCGTGGGCTTGCTGGACGGTGATGTGTTGGATGAGATTCATCATCTAATCGGGTTAGTATTTTTAGGGTTTTGATCCCTAGTATCCACTATGTTCTAAGATTGATGTTGCTATGACTTTGCTATGCTTAATGCTTGTCACTAGGGCCCGCGTGCCATGATTTGAGATCTGAACCTATTATGTTTTCATGAATATATTTGCGTTCTTGATCCTATCTTGCAAGTTATAGTCACCTACTACGTGTTATGATCCGGCAACCCCGGAGTGACAATAGTCGGGACACTTCCCGGTGATGACTATAGTTTGAGGAGTTCATGTATTCACTAAGTGCTAATGCTTTGGTCCGGTTCTCTATTAAAAGGAGGCCCTAATATCCCTTAGTTTCCATTAGGACCCCGCTGCCACGGGAGGGTAGGACAAAAGATGTCATGCAAGTTCTTTTCCACAAGCACATATGACTATATACAGAATACATGGCTACATTATATTGATGAATTGGAGCTAGTTCTGTGTCACCCTAGGTTATAACTGTTACATGATGAATGCCAGCCGACATAATTATCCATCATTGATCCATTTCCTATGAGCTTTTCACATATTGATCTTTGCTTCGTTACTTTTCCGTTGCCACTGTTACGATTGCTACAAAACTGCTACTGTTACTTGTGCCACCCTTATCGTTACTTCCATAGTACTTTTCTACTAAATACTTTGCTGCAGATATTAAGTCTTTTAGGTGTAGTTGAATTGACAACTCAGCTGCTAATACTTGAGAATATTCTTTGGCTCCCCTTGTGCCGAATCAATAAATTTGGGTGAAATACTCTACCCTCGAAAACTGATGTAATCCCCTATACTTGTGGGTTATCAAGACCTTTTTCTGGCGCCGTTGCCGGGGAGCATAGCTCTATTCTCTGAGTCACTTGGGATTTATATAAGTTGATCACTATGAGGAATTTGAAAGATCAAAGAACCAAGATTTTTCCTCTACTAAGAGGGGAGGTAAGGAACTGCCATCTAGCTCTGCACTTGATTCACCTTCTGTTTTGAGTAAACTTGCGACACCTACACCTGTTCTTGATTCCGCTATGTTGCATGTTATTGATGATGCCACTTCTGCTACGCATGATGCTTATGATGATACTACTTCTTTGCTTGATAATACTGTGCCACTAGGTGAATTTCTTAATGAACAACTTGCTAGGGTTAGAGAGAATGAAATTACTAAAACTGATGATATTATTGAAACGGAAGATTATGATTCTCCCTCTAGATATGAATTGCCTGTTGTACCTGAGGGTTATATTATGGATGAAGAAACTGCTAGATACTTTTTTGCTTGTAATGATCTTAAGAAATTGTTAGCTAAGCTGAAAGAAAAGTCTTTGAATGCTAGAATGCAATATGACCCTAAGTTTGCTACTTCGTCTATCTTTTTTACTGATAAGGATTATGAATTCTCTGTCGATCCTAAGTTAATTACTTTGGTTAAATCTGGTCCTTTCTATGGTTATGAATCTGAAACTGTTGTGGCACACCTTACTAAATTGAATGATATAGCCACCCTGTTTGCTCACGAGGAAAAAATTTGATATTACTATATTCTTAAGTTGTTTCATTTCTCATTAAAGGGTGATGCTAAGTTATGGTTTAATTCTCTTGCTCTTGGTTGTGTGCGTAGTCCCCAGGATATGATTTACTACTTCTCTGAAAAATATTTCCCTACTCATAAGAAACAAGCTGCTTTAAAGGAAATACTTAACTTTGTGCAATCTGAAGAAGAGAGTCTCCCACAAGCTTGGGCGAGGCTTATCCAATTACTTAATGCTTTGCCTAATCATCCTCTCAAGAAAAATGAAGTACTTGATATCTTTTATAATTGACTAACCGATGCTTCTAGGGACCACCTAGATAGTTGTGCTAGTTGTGTTTTCAGGGAACAAACTGTTGAGCAAACTGAATTGCTATTGAATAATATATTGAGTAATGATAATGATTGGACACTTCCTGAACCAACTCCTAAGCCAACTCCGAAGAAAAGGGGTATTCTATTTCTCAGTCCTGAAGATATGTAAGAGGCAAAGAAATATATGAAAGAAAAAGGTATTAAAGCTGAAGATGTTAAGAATCTACCGCCTTTTGAAGAAATGCATGGTCTTGATAACCCAACACGGGTAGTAGAGGTAAATTCTCCCTATAGATTTGATGAAGGTGATATTCCTCATAATAAGTCAGCTAGTCAATGCTTGGATGAGTTTGATAATTTTATTGTTAAACAAAAAAACTTCAATGCTTATGTTAGTAGACTATTGAAACGTAATGCTCACATGCTTGACTACTTGGGTAACTATATGAGTAGAACTGTTAATGATCTTAATCTTATTAGTAAACATGCTTCCATGGTTATAACTCAAGTATAACAAGTACTTAAGGCACAGGATGATTTGCTTAATGAGTTGAATAGTAAGAACAACGATAATGTTGTTAGGGTTATGACTAGAGGTGGTAAGATGACTCAGGAACCTTTGTACCTTGAGGGCCATCCTAAGAGAGTTGAGCAAGATTCTCAGAGATTTAATACTGATGCACCTAGACCTAATAAAATGAACAAGAAAACTTATAGGACTTTGCATGCTAGTGAACCTACTATAGACACACCTGAGAATCCCAATGATATTTCTATTTCTGATGCTGAGACACAATCTAGTGATGAACATGAACCTAGTGATAATGTTAATGATGATGTTCATGTTGGTGCTCAACCTAGTAATGATAATGATGTGGAGATTGAACCTGCTGTTGATCTTGATAACCCACAATCAAAGAATCAACATTATGATAAGAGAGACTTTGTTGCTAGGAAACATGGTAAAGAAAGAGAACCATGGGTTCAGAAACCCATGCCCTTTCCTCCTAAGCCATCTAAGAAAAAGGATGATGAGGATTTTGAGCGCTTTGCTGAAATGATTAGACCTATCTTTTTGCGTATGCGTTTAACTGATATGCTTAAAATGCCTCCTTATGCTAAGTATATGAAAGATATAGTTACAAATAAAAGAAAGATACCGGAAATTGAAATTTCCACCATGGTTGCTAATTACACTTTTAAGGGTGGAATACCAAAGAAACTAGGAGACCCAGGAGTACCAACTATACCATGATCCATTAAAAGAAACTATGTTAAAACTGCTTTATGTGATCTAGGAGCCGGTGCTAGTGTTATGCCTTTCTCTTTATATCGTAGACTTGAATTGAATAAGTTGGCACCTACTGAAATCTCTTTGCAAATGGCTTATAAATCAACTTCTATACCCATCGGTATTTGCGAGGATGTGCATGTTGTGGTTGCAAACGTTACTATCTTAACGAACTTTGTTATTCTTGATATTCCCGAGGACGAGAGTATGTCGATCATCCTTGGTATACCCTTTTTGAATACTGCAGGGGCTGTTATTGATTGCAACAATGGCAATGTTACTTTTCATGTTAATGGTAATGAGCATACGGTACACTTTCCGAAGAAACAACCTCAAGTTCATAGTATCAATTCTATTGGAAAATTATCAACTATTAGTATTGGAGGTTTTGAATTCCCTCTTCCTACTGTCAGAAAGAAATATGATATTCTTATTGTTGGGGACATGCATATCCCCGTTGAGGTAACCTAGTGTTATTCAAAAATTCTCTGGTTTCATGTTATTCGAAAGAAGTTTGTTAATAAGACTTGATCAACCTTGTTAATGGATTCGTTTTGATGCAGCATGAGATGGATGAATTTAGAAGCACAACTTTCTGTACCCACTTTTTACTTTCTGTTATTTAGAGCAAAAATAGTATTTCCTGTATGTTTTCTCAATTATCCGTGCAATAAAAAATGTCCTAAAAATAAAAGTTCTCCAAATGCCCTGAAAATTTAGTATGATTTTTTATAGAATATTTGAGGATTTCTGTCACTGAACATGCACCATGGGATGCACTAGTGGGCCAGAAGGGTGGAGGGCGCGCCCTACCCCTTGGGCACGCCCACTGCCTTGTGGGTCCCACGTGGGTCCCCTCCACTTATTCCAGCACCCGTCCACTTCATCTTCCTCTAGAAAAAATCATCATGTAGCTCAAACACGTGTTCTTGCTCATTTTGCTGCCATTTTTGATCTCCTTTGTCAAAGCTCCATTCGCAAAACAGTTTTGGGGGATTGTTCTTCGGTATGTGACTCCTCCAATGGTCCAATTAGTTTTTGTTCTAGTGCTTTATTTATTGCAAATTTGCGCTGTTGTGGTGACCTTGTTCTTGAGCTTGCATGTCAAATTTATATGGTCCAAAGTAGTTTTGATGCATGATTTAGCCTCTAGACACTTGTAGGAGTAGTTGCTATCAATCTTGTTGAGTTTGGTTCACTTTTATTTTGAGTCACTAAAAATTTCAGAAATTTTTCAGAGAAAGAAAATGATGAGGAGATTGTTGAGAGTCTTCTCGAGCCGGGGTTCGAAGGAAAAAGAAAATGAAGAGAAGGAAAAGTCCAAGTACAATCTTCCTCACACCGCGGAGGTTCGGCCGTGTGAATGGCCATGTGATGCATTCTCATAGGCGGATGGAATTTATGAGGATTTTTATGATTTGGCAGAGAATGCAGGCATCACCGACTTCCTCAATGATAAGTGTGAGCAGTACCTCATACTCACTAATACTTTCATGCAAAATTTTCATTTTCATGCCAGGAGATCACCATCCATGGTAGATTTTTACTTATATGATGAATATAAGGAGATGACACTTTATGATTTTTGTGAGGTTTGCAAATTACATTTTGATGGTAGTATCGATGAGCCACGTCCTAGAGATGTGGAACATTTTATTGATGAACTTCCCGTAGGGGAAAGGAGAAAGGTGTCGGAAGCGAGAGTGTCTAGTTTACATTTTCCTGTTCTATGCTACTACTCATTATTTGCTGGGAGATGTTTAATTGGTCGTGGGGACATTGGAGGCCTTAGTGCTCCTGACCTTGCCATTTTGCGCCATGCTTTACTTCGTGATAGAACTTTCAGTTTAGGCGCTATGGTTGCTAGAAGGTTGAGTTTAAACTGTACGAAGGGTCCTATCTTTGGAGGTACCTATGCTTCCCGCCTTGCTAGATGCTTTGAGATACCTATTAGGCATGATGAGATGGATGAGATGACACTACCCACTATTTACCTAGACTATAACAATATGGTAGCACATGATTTTATTCGCTATGATAAGGAAAAGAGACTCATTTATAACCTGGTATTTAGTGAAAAGACTTGTCATATTATTACCTTGCCTGCACCTTCCTTGTTCAATATTCATTCAGGCACATACCTCATCATGCCCGCGTACATTTATGCATACTGGGAGCGGACGCGATCCCCAGTTCACGAGCCAGAGCCATCACCTAATCCATACCAGGAGCATGTTTATCAGTGGGAGCCGCAGGAGCTCGCTAACCAGTGGAACTCCGAGGATCCTCCTCAGTACACTGGAGAGGCCTACTTTTATCCATGGGCTTAGACCAACTTAGGCCAAAAGCCTAAGCTTGGGGAGTACGTATTTCTCACCGACATTACATTCATGTTCACACACTCATTTTAGTTGTCGGTGTTCATACTTTTTCATTGTATTATCCATGCTAGTTTACTTTATTTTTCCCGCTTTCTTCTTGTGTGTTTGAATAACTTTGAGAAAAACCAAAAAAAATAGTTGTAGCTTCTGTTTAGTTTACTTTCCATGTTCACTTAGTAGTAGTATTAAAAGAACACCCAACAAGATTTCTCGTTCTTCTTTTGCTTGTTGGGAGCTTTCCCGTGTAAATAGTTTTTCTCGTCCTTGTTTTACCTTCTTCAAAAAAGAAAAACTCCAAAAACATTTCAGTGTGTTTCTTTGAAATTCTCTTCTTTTCTTTGGGGGTCATGAGGAGAAGACCACGATGAAAATGATGAGTGGCTCTCATATGCATTATTGTTGATCTAACAGAGAGCCCATACTACCTTGTCTTCTCCTTTGAAATAAATGTTTGCAGATTCCAGCTTAGTCTAATGCACGTGCACTATTATTATTATCCACACCGTTCGGTCATGCAAGTGAAAGGCAATAATGACGGTATATGATGAAATGATTGAGATGAGGAAAAGCTTGTATGAACTCGACCTATCTTGTTTTTGTAAATATGATTAGTTCATTGTTCCTGATTCAGCCTATTATGAATGAAACATGTTTGCAGTGACAATTATATATTATAGTTACTCATGCCATGCTTAATTAGCTAGGAGCTTATAATGGTTTACCTTGCGTGCCAACATGCTTTTAAAATGGTTGTGATGTTGTATGATAGGATGGTATCCTCCTTTGAATGATTCGAGTGGCTTGACTTGGCATGTTCACGCATGTAGTTGAAACAAGATCAACAAAGCCTCCACGATATTTATGTTCATGGTGATTTATATCCTACTCATGCTTGCATTCAATGTTGGTTAATCTCATGCATGTTTATGACTGTTGTCCCTCTCTAGTTGGTCGCTCCCCAGTCTTTTTTTAGCCTTCACTTGTACTAAGCGGGAATACTGCTTGTGCTTCCACTTCCATAAACCCAAAGTTGTTCCATATGAGTCCACCATACCTACCTATATGCGGTATTTACCTACCGTTCCAAGTAAATTTGCATGTGCCAAACTCTAAACTTCAAATAATAATCTGTTTTGTATGCCCGAATCCCTAATGTAGCGACTGGGGGCTGTCAGTATCTTCCATGCTAGGTGGGTTATTCTCACGATGAGTGGACTCCGCCCATCACTCACGAGAAAATGGCTGGTAACCGGGATGCCCAGTCCCATGCTCAAAGCAAATCAAATTATAATTGCAAACAAAACTCCCCTAGGAGTGTTGCTAGTTGGGCAGTACCCGTTGTTTCGGACCAGCTGTGGAATGTGCTTGTTGTTGGTGGGGGAGTATAAACTTTACCATTCTGTTTGGGAACCGCCTATAATGTATCTAGTATGGAAGATATCGAGATCTCTTGGTTGTTATGTTGACAATGAAAGCATACCTCTCAAAATATTATTTATCTTTGTTTTGAAAACACGAGCTCTGGCACCTCTATAAATCCCTGCTTCCCTATGCGAAGGGCCTATCTATTTACCTTTATTGCTGAGTCATCATCCTCTAATAAAAAGAACCAGCTAGAGAACACCACTGTCATTTGTATGCATTGTAATTAATTTATATTGGGTATGACTGTGACTGGATCTCTTTTGCCATGAATTACAATGTCTAGTCAGTCCTTGTCTTCAGGGGTGCTCTGCATTTATGTTTTGCGGTCTTAGAAAGGGCTAGCGAGATACCATCTTGTTATATCGTATCATGATTGTTTTGAAAAAGTGTCGCCATCCATGAGTTATTATTATTGCTCGCTAGTTGATTATGCCAATGATATGAGTAAATGTGAGACTTACATGTTATTGTGAATATGGTTCCTTCATAATCTTTGCTGAAAACTCGAATACTGGCTTTACATATTTGCAACAACAAGAACAAACAGAGTTTGTAAAAGTTTTTCTTTATCACTTTCAGTTTGTCAACTGAATTGCTTGAGGACAAGCAATGGGTGAAGCTTGGGGGAGTTGATACGTCTCCATCGTATATACTTTTCCAAACTCTTTTGCCCTTGTTTTGGACACTAATTTGCGTGATTTGAATGGAACTAACCTAGACTGACGTTGTTTTCAGCAGAATTGCCATGGTGATATTTTTGTGCAGAAATAAAAGTTCTCAGAATGACCTCAAACTTCACGGAGAATATTTTTGGAATAAATAAAAAATATTGAAGAAACAATCAACCGAGAGGGACCTACCACCTCTCCACAAGGGTGGGGGGGCGCCCCCTGTCTTGTGGGTCCCACGAAGCTCCATCGACCTCAACTCCAACTCCATATATTCATGTTGTGGGAGAAAAAATCGAAGAGAAGGATTCATCGCGTTTTACGATACGAAGCCGCCGCCACCTCTTGTTCTTCCTTAGGAGGGCAGATCTGGAGTCCGTTCAGGGCTCCGGAGAGGGGAAATCGTCGCCGTCGTCATCATCAACCATCCTCCATCACCAATTTCATGATGCTCACCACCATGCGTGAGTAATCCCATCGTAGGCTTGCTGGACAGTGATGGGTTGGATGAGATTTATCATGTAATCGAGTTAGTTTTGTTAAGGTTTGATCCCTAGTATCCACTATGTTCTAAGATTGATGTTGCTATGACTTTGCTATGCTTAATGCTTGTCACTAGGTCCCGAGTGCCATGATTTTAGATCTGAACCTATTATGTTTTCATGAATATATTGGTGTTCTCGATCCTATCTTGCATGTTATAGTCACCTACTATGTGTTATGATCCGGCAACCCCAGAGTGACAATAGTCGGGACACTTCTCGGTGATGACCGTAGTTTGAGGAGTTCATGTATTCACTAAGTGCTTATGCTTTGGTCTGGTTCTCTATTAAAAGGATGCCTTAATATCCCTTAGTTTTCATTAGGACCTCGCTGCCACGGGAGGGTAGGACAAAAGATGTCATGCAAGTTCTTTTCCATCAGCACGTATGACTATATACGGAATACATGCCTACATTATATTGATGAATTGGAGCTAGTTCTATCTCACCCTAGGTTATAACTGTTACATGATGAATGCCATCCGACATAATTATCCATCATTGATCCATTGCCTACGAGCTTTTCACATGTTGATATTTGCTTTGTTACTTTTCCGTTGCCACTGTTACGATTGCTACAAAACGGCTACTGTTACTTTTGCCACCGTTACCGTTGCTTCCAAACTACTTTGCTACTAAATACTTTGCTGCAGATATTAAGTCTTTCAGGTGTGGTTGAATTGACAACTCAGCTGCTAACACTTGAGAATATTCTTTGGCTCCCCTTGTGTCGAATCAATATATTTGGGTTGAATACTCTACTCTCGAAAACTCTTGCGATCCCCTATTCTTGTGGGTTATCATGGCATCGAAAGGGTGTGATAGCTAACTACCACGTTGGCATACATGAGCATGGGGCCCACTTGTTAGCATGCTAATGGAGGAAGGAACGCAAGACAAAATGGAGCGCAGAAGGGTGTGAATTGATTGGCTCACGTGTGATGACCACTGGAGCAATCCACTCAGATTGTACTACGTTAAAAATTTCGTGCAAACATGGCCGGCTATACTGTGAGTAGGTGACCATGTGCTTGGCTCTTCGCCTCTTCCGGAAGTCGAACAATGATGATGGTACTATAGTATAGATACTTCTGGCAATCTGACACCGAATGAACTGCTTTACGTCCAGCGCCTGTATTAAGCGCACTATCGTAAAGCAAAAGCTTCTCCTCGTCCTGCGAGCCACCGCGTGCGTGCGTGAGCAAGGGAGAGGTCGTACTAGTAGTAAGCAAAGCTTCTCCTCTTTTGTGAGTTGACGGGACACATCAAAAGAAGTATATTAGTCTCCAAAAAGGACTGACCATGTCCATGGCTACCATCCCGTGCTCCGTCATTCAGTGCGTGCACGATTCACGTTCCATTAAGAAAATAATGTTGCGTACGTGCCATAGAATAGAATAACTTAATTTATAAAAAATGCGCCACTGCGTCATGATCGAACTTCGATTCGTCCACGCGTGGTTCCCATGAAAAACTACTACACTTGCCAAATTATCAGGTGAGCTGCCTCTTCGTACAGAAATGAGCTCACTGTGTACCTGCGTGTGAGTATTAGGGAAAGAGGCAAAGAATACCTGCGTCGGTGCCTTCACCTCTTCTCTTCGTGCTCATATTCCTTTTTTTCCGGGTGATTCATGCACATACTCCACCATGTTCGTGACTGTTGGTGAGTCTCTCCTACTATACTTAACTCCATTTTCTTGCATGACACGTGGACCTGGATGCTGGATGTCCCACGTGTCAGCAAAAATTAGAAGAACGCTTTCCGACGACCGAGAAGGAGCAAGAAACCTCGCAGTGGAGCGTCTGGACTCTTTAATATTTTTATTCATCGGTACAAAATCTACCCAATCTTCTCCAGAGTAGAACGGAAGAGTCCGAAACACGGCAGCCCAGTGTAGTTACATCATACATGGCCAACCCACGCTATCACCATATTACTTGGCCTCCGTGCAACACCTAGCTCTAGTAATCCACCAGCCCGTATCGCTTCTCGCTCCTCGTCTCTCTCAAAGTCCGGCGGCCGGCGATTTTGCCGTCTATTGAGGTCGGCTAACTCATCACTCGCTCCCACATGTTAGCGACATGCCAAGAGCATTCTCAAAAAATACTGTACTCTATTGTTATGCCAAGAAGAGGAAGCGCTTTGACCGACGGACCAAACGAGACAGGCGTGCCGTGCCGTGAGTGGGTCCAGTTTCTCGTTTTGAACTTGTTTGGTGTAGTAGTAACACTTGGTTTTGCACCTTCATAGAATGATGAAAATCCCCGCTAAAAGGGCACTTTGCTTTCTGCTAATCCCATCAACCGTTCTTGTTTTGTGCATTAAATTCTTAAGTGCCATAACTAAGATATAATAACCAATGCATGTAAATTCTTTTTTAGTACTGTAGTACTCCACACGCATGCATGCGTTGCGATTAGTACTACTCCCTTCATCCATACATATATATAGGGCCTAATGTATTCTTCGAGGTTGCCTTTGACTATATTGATAAGATTCTATATAATTTGAAAATTATATCATTCGAAGATCATTTCATGTACGAATTTGATGGTATGCTTTGAGCAACTTGCATGTCCTATACTGCTCCTGTTTGGATACTCTAACTTAGCTAGAGGCTAGACTAACTCATGACTAACCCTGAACTAACTCTACCCAAAGAGGTGTTTGGATGACAGGGTTAGCTTGAATATAAATGCACTTGATGGAGAGAGAAAAGTGATTTTTTAGTGGGCCCCACGAGAACTAGCTCCAATTAGCACCACTTGGCTGGCGGGATAGAGAGAGAAAAGTGATTTTTCAGTGGGCCCAATGAGAACTAGCTCCAATTAGCACCTCTTGGGTGGGATAGTTTTTTTTGGTGGGTTAGGTGCAACTTGCTCCAATTTAACCCTCATGTTTGGATACTTTAAGGCTATTTGAGCCCCGACTAGCTCAAACTAACTCTAACACATGGATCCAAACAGGGCCAAAGTTAGTCTCGGAAAACGTATTAAGCCCTATATACATGGACAGATGGAGTACATGATACTAGCAAATGCTCACCATTAGTATTAGTTCATTGGTTGGTTTCGATTTTTGATTCTGTTGCTGTGCTGCTACCGTCCAATATTCGTGTGTGGTTGTTTCTAGAATAAAAAAAGGAGGGTGTATAAGTCACCTTACGAAAACCAAATAATCCCAAAACACTTAGGCGCGGTGCATTAACTCCCACCTCGTTTCTTGTTTCTTGACATATCAACCAATAAGAGATGCGGGGCGTCCATGTTTTCAATGACTCGAGACTACCAAACACCACATGCAGTGCTATTAGTTAGCAAATAAACATTAAGTGCTCTCGTTTTCCCCTCCTTCTTGGTCACGGTGCACAACCTAAGATGACTTATTCACCTAGACGGAGGGAGTAGTACTTATTGTGGGAAAGGTGAAGTGATGGTTGCTTCGCCCGAGCAACTTACTACTCTGGGAATATTGGAGTAGCAGCGGATTCAACGAAGGGAGAAATGATGGTTGCTTCGTCTGAGCAACTTACTGTGGCGAAGGTGGGGCTCTGTGATTTGACTGCTCACTAGTCATTATTACTGCGGTGCAACGACCGGGGTGAATCTCCCTGCAGTTGTGCACTCAATATTGCTGCATGGCAGGTGGAGCCGGATGAAAGATGTCCCACACGTCGGCGAAACGAAGTTGAATTGTTTCTGGTATTGCTATTAATCTTGCAGGATTTGTTTATATGTAAGCATAATTTTTCCAGCATAATGAAATTGTACTATGATGCTATGAAGGTTTCAACTTTGGTTCCCGCAGAAAAAAAGGTTTCAACTTAGGATTCATGTGTCCTCTTGCCTCAAGATTGTCTTGTTACAACATTCCATCAAATACAAATGAAATTACCATGGCTGCTAATGCATCTCAATTACCAGCGCCAATATTCACATCACAACTGAAGACAAAGTTGTGAGAAGGTGTACAAATAAAGAAAATATATAATTGATCGATGATGTTCATAGGCATGGCTCCATTTCCTGGGCGCAGTGTTCATTGGTTGGCAGCTAGTTTCACGCAGCTCTGTAGCCAAGAAAGAGGTGTATGGAGGACATAACAATCCGATCATTTTGTGCAGTTCCACTAAAATCGAGCTGATCATCCCTGTTTACAAAGATTTTCAGTCAGTGTGATTACAATAATAGTGGAACTAGATGATGAAACATAACACACACAAATAGAAGCTGATCACCTCTGTGATCTCTCTTTAGGACTAACTACTTGTTGGAGAAGATTAGACACGGAGTTGGATGAGGAGGATAGCAAAACCAATTTCCCTTTCTGCAGTCCAACAGAATTGTAAAAACGTTGCCCGTGTAACATTTTGGCGGAACTGCACAAAACACTCTTCAGAAAAAAGTGATTTGTGTAGTTCACCAAAAGGTCGCAATAGCAATGAGGTGAAATGGATAGCCCTCTTTGCAAAAAGAGGTAGAAAGGAAACAATTACTGCCCAATAACAGGAGTTGAAGACACATACGCCGACAAAAAAAGAAGCATATTCCATGTCATAAGGGAAAGATAGCAGCATGGTGGTTTATCAAAAACGATTTGAGGACGAGATTGCAAGACGGAAAGTACGACAGTCGAGATACGTTTTAAGCAAAGAACTAAAGAAGATCCTCATGCGGGATTTTCCACATGCAGCAATGTCGGAAGATGGGCAGTGGAGCAAGGCCGGAGGAAGCTGTACCTGAGGGTCATCGGGAAGTAACTAGGAGGGCGCTGGTGGCCGGGATCTGCCCATACTGCGGTAGCGAGCAAGTGGCGAAGCCCTACCGCACCGGAGCTTGGTCAAAGGGAACAGCGGGTATCGTAGATCGGGACGTGCTGCCTCAACACCGTCGAACGGAGAAACGATGCACATCCTCCCTTTCCACTGGAGGACGGGATGCGGCCGGATCACTGACCAACAGTGAGAGAGAGGCTACCGCCACCTTGTGTGAGATAGTGTGACGAGAGACAAACCCCGGCAGGCAAGCTCCATTGTATATAGTGGAGCGGATTTCTTTTTCCTGACGACAATCGTTTTATATTATGTACATGCAATTGGGGAATATAGCTTTATTTAATACTAACGCATCAAGTCGAACTTTGTTCCGTCTACGCGTGGTACAAGACCCTCCTTCGAGTAAACAACCGCTACACGCGTCAAATTATCACGTGGGTTGCCTTTTCCTACAGAAATGAACTCCATCGTGTACCCGCGAGGGTGTGGCCGGGAACGAGACGTGAGTATGTGTGTTGTGCGTGCACCTCTTCTTTACGTGTAGGTACGTATGTACGTGGGTGGGTGTGAGAGAGATGGTTTGTGCGAAACAGAGACAATGTATCGATGATATCTGAAACAAAAAATTGTAACATATGCGAAGTGTGTGAAATAGTCATGGATATATCATATATAGAGGGAGCGATCCACGAGAAGAGAGCGGATGGATCATTGGTGTGAGATATTTATAGAATCGAAAACAAGGATGAAGTGTGTGGGTGTGCGGTCGATAAAGAGTGCCATCGAATTTGTGTTTGCCCACGTCAAAGATACAGGGTGGCTGGCCTACTGGAATGTGAGAGGGCAGAGGTGCAGTTTGTCTCTGTGGCATGGATACCTACCTACAACGTTCGACTATCGGTGTGTGGGGGGGGGCAGAGACCTAACTATAGAGAGCTAGATCGATTGGTATATGTGTGAAGAAGGAGAGAGACCTAGCTATGTATTGAGGGAGATCGATCAGCATCCATGTATACGTGTAGTAGAGGAATAAGGTTCCGAGAGAGACAAAGGTAGAGTGACGGAGGGTTGGTGGTGGAGTTGCTTCTCACAAATGGTGGGAGAGGCCTGCTAGACAAACGGAGGGTACAAGTGCAATATCAATAAGAGAGGGGATGTCTGCCTGTCTATGCACGTGCGTGTGAGAGATGGGTCAGGAGGTATGCAAGGATGATGAGGGGGGCGATATGGTTGTGAGCAGACGTAACTACATAGGAAGATCAATCATCGTGTGTCGGAGAAAGGGAGAGACATAACTAGTGAGGTACGTCGATCGGTGCATGGGGAAAAAGAATTATAGTCGACCTAGCTATATGTAGGGAGATCGGTAGGTATACATGCATGCATGTGTTAGAAGAAAATAAGGTCCAGAGAGACGGACAGGGGGAGAGGCGTGCGGCTAGGAGGTGGTGCGAGAGGCCTACTATGTCGAGGGAGGAGGAGTGTGCGAGTATGAGATCGATGAAAAGAGGGGCGGGAGTGTGCACCTGCATGGAACCTTATTGGACATGGGGGGCATGGACGGTGAGAAGAGAAGAGGGGAAGTGTGTGTTTGTGGTAGGAACACTTGGCTAGAGAGGTATATCGACAGGTGCGTGTGCCAGAAAGAAGGAGCCGGGGGGCCTACACACACCGTGGGTGAACGACCTAAAGAGAAACAACGAATGTGCGTGATGGAGGGGACGCTGAGGGAGGGTGAGAGGGGGGTGGGCGTGTGCATGCACGATAGAAACTTAGCGCTAGCTACAAAGAGAAGAGTATTGCGTGGGTGTAAAAGACGAACATAGATCATAATTCATTTTTAAAAAGTGGATTCGGATATTTGAAGAAGATATCATAGTGTTTTAAACCGATGCATGCATGAATGAATATATATAATGGTGATACGCATGGTGTGGTTATGAACATGTTATACTACATATAATATATAGAACATTGATTATAATTTGACATAAGGTGTGGCTTTTGCAGCTCAGGGATAAATACTTGTCATAATGTAGGGGGTGCGGCACTATACTTTGTGTGATAAAGATGATGTACGTATGGAACATAGTTTAGATTATGAAGATCTAGTTAGTACATCAAATGTACTATTATTTGGAATCAACATCAAGTGTATTCAAAAATTTGAATTCGAGTTCATATAGTACACATAGTTCATATCTATCTCTATAGTAATCATGCGGTGTGTTGTTAAGATAATACACAAATGACCGTTTAAGTTGGCAACAATCATGATTGTAGATTCTTATTCAAATAGAGAAACAAATTCAAATTTAGTTCGAATTGCAGCAGTAGTATACACATTTGGAATGCACCAAAATGTTGGTATGAGTAGGTTACATGCATTATAAAGCCAGCGAAAAAATTTAATTGGACATAACATGGATTCATAGCTTTGAATAGCATTTGTACAATAAAACAAGACAAGACTCTCTCTTTGTGTGGTGCGAATAGTTTTATTTTTTTCGTTTCTTCGTTGCGGGAAGTGCGAATTGATTTGGTACGTACAATATTACACGTTAGGCTTGTCCCTAAAATTCAACCCGCGCCTTGTTATATCCCGAAAATTCAGATATCGTGCTCCCAAAACTCGTGCCTTCACAACCCGCGCCTTGCTATCCTGAAATTACAATGCGCGCGAAAACTCCCTCCAGCTGCCAAATCCCGACACGCGTAATCCCCCTTCTAACCCTGAGCCGAAAGGGCCGCTACTTCAAATCGGTGGGGGTACTTTTTTAACACACCCTACATTTTGGACAAGCGCGTCCCTAAGTCATGGTTCCCCCCTCCCATCACCTCCTTTTCGCCATTAAAAATCCCCATTCGAAATCCCAGGACGCCATAACCTCTCTGCTCCAGCTGCAAAACCCCACCCTCCTCCGTCCGCCACCCCACCGCTACCCAGCCGGAGCCTCTTCCCCGATGACGTCGTCCACCGCAACATCCCGACGTCCCTCATCCACCTCCCTGGATGAGGATCCGTCATTGATCTCGTCGTCCCGCCGGTTCAACCGCCCCGTCCTCCACCTCCAAGGAGCTGCTCCGACGATCGCCTCGTCTATCGTGGCTGATCCGTCCCCACAGCGCCACCTTAACCTGCTCCATCAGAACCACAACATCCTCACCGACTCCTTGGACAAAGTCGAGGCCTACTCGGCGCCACCAAAGAGGTTGTACACTCATCGCATCGCACCTTCTCCCTAACTTGACCTCCCGATGCCGACGGTGCTCCATCCAGCACCCCCATGGCGCGGCTACCTCAAAGCCGGCGCCACGGGCGACATCTCCATGGCGGATCTCCCCCAGTGCGAGGCCCCTTCGGCGGTGGCGGCCATGCCAGCCGAATCAGCTGCTGCTGCTCTGGCTCTTGCTCGCTCGCTCTCGATGCTGCTGCTGCTCCGGCTCTCGCTCGCTCGCTTGCGCTGCTGCTGCTTCATCTCTCGCTTGGTCGCGCTACTGCTCTGCTCTCCCCCTCACTCGTGCTGCTGCTCCGCTCTTGCTCTCGCTCGCGTTGCTAATGCTGGTACACGGGCGTCTACAGCTACATGAGTTGCTGCTCTGGCTCTAGTTCGCGATGCTCCTCCAAGCGTTGTTGCTCCGGCTTCTATCTGCTATTGTGTTCCCCGTCGATCGCCTACTGATTTAGATCACTGTTTCTCTACTACTAGTGCTCGAGTGGCCTAAACTACATGTGAAGTGCCTCTCTGCTACCAGTGCGTTCAGTTTTGACAGTAATATTCAGATTCCACAGTAAATTTCAGTTCCGACAGTTAAGTTCAGTGTTAACAGTTTTTACCTCATCTGTTGTAGTCAGGCGTTTTTTTCTGATGTAAATGTTACATCTACCAGTTTTTAGTAATGTATCTTACATCATCTATTGGAGATGCTATTAGAATCCCACTTGAGATTAACGATGTTTGTCTTGTACCGCTTCAGCCTCGACGTCTTACGGCTCACCGAAGCTGCTCCATCGACGGAACCATCCATCACAACCGAGCAGTGCCCTGGACGCCGTCTACAGATTCCTCAGATCTTCCTCCACACCTCAAACAGCCACCTCTACCTCAACTTCTTCAGCGACCAGCCCAATGATGCTGAGGTCGACACGACTACGGCAAAGAGGTTGTACACGTGTCGCATCACTTATTACTCTACATTCATGTCAATCCATTAGGGTTATTTTGGTTCAAAGGAAAAAGTGAAGGAAAACATAGCAATTATAAATTTTCCTATGGCACTCTACTATTCAATTATTCATGCATTTTGTTGAAAGGAATGGAGCAAAACATCCACCTGGGCCTTCTTTTCAAAATCCTATGCATGAAAACAAGACCAAGTGCATTAGTGGCAGAATAACATTCTAACTGTACATGCTTTCATATGGTTTCACTTTAATTTGGCCATGTTTCTTTACATTCCTCTGCTCTCCCAATTCCTGTGAACCAAACACCCAAGTTGACAGAAATCCTGTGTTTAAAAATGCTCTGTTTCCCACGTGCATTCCAATCCAATTCCTATGTTTTTCTTATCCATGCATTTTTAGAATCCTGCAAGCCAAAGGAGCCCTTACAGAATTACTTTAGTTACAGGTAGGTGTCGACAAAGACCTTGTGTGGTTTGTCCTGCTCCTGCCGTGACGTCGTCCACCTCACTGATGTCTACTATGCAACTTTATTCTTGTAGACTTGTATTGGGCCTCCAAGCGCAGAGTTTATAGGACAGTAGCAATTTTCCCTCAAGTGGATGACCTAAGGTTTATCAATCTGTGTGGGAGGCGTAGGATGAAGATGGTCTCTCTCAAACAACCCTGCAACCAAATAACAAAAAGTCTATTGTGTCCCCAACACACCAAATACAATGGCAAATTTTATAGGTGCACTAGTTCGGCGAAGAGTGATAAAAGTGTAATATGGATGGTAGATATTGATTTTTGTAATAGGAACAATAAAAAAAAGCAAGGTAACAAGTAACAAAAGTGAGCACAAACGGTATTGCAATGCTTGAAAACAAGGCCTAGGGTCCATACTTTCGCTAGTGCAATTTCTCAACAATGCTAACATAGTTGGATCATATGATTATCCCTCAAAGTGCAATAAAGAATCACTCCCAAGTTCCTATTAGCGGAGAACAAGAGATAGAAATTGTTTCTAGGGTACGAAACCACCTCAAAGCTATTCGTTGCGATCAATCTATCCTAGAGTTCATACTAAAATAACGCAAGCTATTCTTCCCGATCGATCTAATCAAGAGTTCGTAATAAAATAACACCATATGACACACATCAACCAACTCTAATGTCACCTAGATACTCCAATGTGACCACGAGTATCCGTGAGTTAATTCTACGATATGCATCAAATAACTTCATGATCATAATATTCAATCCACTCAAAGAACTACAAGGGGACCCCAAAGTTTCTATCGGAGAAAAGATAATAAAAACGTGCATCAACCCCTATGCATAGATTACCCCAATGTCACCGCGGGAATCCGCAAGTTGAGTGCCATAACATATATCAAGTGAATCGATATGATACCCCATTGTCACCTCAAGTATTCATACCGCAAGACATACATCATGTGTTCTCAAATCTGAACAATCAATCCCACAAGACAAAACTTCAAAGGGTAAAGATTCAATTCATCACAACAAGAGTAGAGAGGGGAGAAACAACATATGATCCATCTATGTTAACAAAGCCCATGATATATCATGATCATGACATCTCAAGATCATGAGAGAGAGAGAGAGAGATTAAAGACATCGCTACTGGTACAAACCCTCTGCCCCGAGCCGAATACGGTCCCGGAGACCTATACGGCTCCGGAATCCGGCAAGCAGCCTCCTTCGAAAGAAGGAGGTGTGCCCATTCCGCCGGTGACCTCTGTCCAACCAGAGGCACCGGATACTCTACTGGAAGTACTGCGAAGTGCTTCCATTGTTGAGGAACACCGTACCCTCATGGGTACGGTGATTGAGAGTACGGAGACGACGCTATACCGGGCCGTTAAACCAGGTAAACTAGGTACTTCGGCTTTCTCTACCTTTGATACCGACCGCTTGATGGCATCAAGCCGGGGGCAGGCACTGGCCAGCTGCTTCACGAGCCCAAAGTAGCCGCTGGGTATAGCTTCGGCAGGCCACAGCCGGATTGTTAAATCCTTCATGGCTAGTTTGGCCACCCTATGCAGTTCGACCAACTGTTTTAGCTGATTGCCAAAGGGCACCGGATGTTCTGGCGCAAGGTATTGCTACCAGAACAGCTTCTCCATCGAGCTCCCCTCTTCGGCTCGGAAGAACTCTGCAGCGTCGGCTACACTGCGCGGCAAATCCGCAAACGCTCCTGGAGAACTCCAAATCCGGGTTAGTAAGAAATACCTCTTTTTCACATATTTGCTCTGCATAATGAAGGCCTTACCCGCTGCAATCTTCTTGGCCTCTTGAATCTCCTGGAGAGCGCCCTGGGCTTCAGCCCGGGCATCTTGTGCGCTTTGGCGAGCCTTGGCGAGTTCGGTCTCTTGGTCCGCAATATTGCGCTCCAAGGACTCACATTTCTTCACGGCGTCCTGGAGCTCTTGCTGGACCTCACCGACCCTGGCCTCGTGCTTTTCGTGGGCAGCTTGTTCCTTGGCCGCTCTCTCCTCAGCCTCATCCAGTGCCTTCTTGAGGGTCTCTACCTCGGTCACCGCTCCTACAGATACCATGGCATTATAGTCAACATAAATTATCAATCCTTTCTGATATAGAGCAGGTCATTACATACCTTGCTTATCCTCCAGCTGTTTCCTTGCTTGGCCGAGCTCCTCCTCGGCCCGCTCCAGCCTCTGCTTCGGTCCGGAGACTTCGGCAGCATGAGAAGTCGCGGCTAGCAGCGACGCCTGCTTATTCACATAGACATATATGGTTAGTCTCCTGCGAAAAATTATTTGATCCTCGGCTCTTCTTTTCGAACACCGGACAGAGTCTCAGGGGCTACTGTCTATACTGTGACTTTCTATACAATTACGTTGCTTACCTCAATGCATGTCAGAAGGCTGGTGCAGGCTTCGGTCAGTCTGCTCTTGACGGACTGAACCCTCTCAATCACCATACCCATAAGGGTGCGGTGTTCTTCCATGATAGAAGCGCCTTGCAGCGCTTCCATTAAAGTACCCGATGCCTCTGGATGGACAGAGCCCACCGGGGGATAGGTGCACCTCCTTCTTTCGAAGGAGGCTGCCAGCCTGATTCCGGAGCCTTATGGGTCTCCAGAACAGTATTTGGCTGGGGCTGACGGAGTCCTGGACTAAGGGGTCCTCGGGCGTCCGGCCTGATATTCATTGGGCCGGACTGATGGGATGTGAAGATACGAAGGCCGAAGACTATACCCGTGTCCGGATTGGACTCTCCTTGGCATGGAAGGCAAGCTAGGCGACCAACTATGAAGATTCTTTCTTATGTAACCGACCCCATGTAACCCTAGATCTCTCCGGTGTCTATATAAACTGGAGAGCGTAGTCCGGATGGATATATACTCACTACCATATTGACATAGGCTAGACTTCTAGGGTTTAGCCATTACGATCTCGTGGTAGATCAACTCTTGTAACACTCATATTCATCAAGATGAATCAAGCAGGAAGTAGGGTATTACCTCCATAGAGAGGGCCCGAACCTGGGTAAACATTGTGTCCCCCATCTCCTGTTACCATCGATCCTAGACGCACAGTTCGGGACCCCCTACCCGAGATCCGCCGGTTTTAACACCAACATTGGTGCTTTCATTGAGAGTTCCACTGTGCTGTCAACGAAAGGTGTGATGGCCCCTTCAATCGTCGATAATGACGCTGTCCAAGGAAGAACCTTCCTCCCCGGACAGATTTTTGTGTTCGGCGGCTTCGTACTGCGGGCCAACTCGCTTGGTCGTCTGGAGCAGATCGATAGCTATGCCCCTGGCCACCAGGTCAGATTTGGAAGCTTGAACTACATCGCGGATACCTGTGGAGACTCAATCATCAATGGGTTTGAAACCGCAGCGATCGCCCCCCCTCGTCCCGATGAACATGACTTATATCTGTCATCGGATTACATCCAGGAGATGGATCCTGTTGCTGCAACGGCCTCAGAACCGAAGCAGATCGTGCCCTCCGAGGCCACAAATTCCGCGGCGTCAGAGCCGCACACGGACTCGACATCCTGCAATGCTTGCGTCAATGGAACTCCGGACTCGTCTCCGGCTATATGTTCCGGACCGGGTACACCTGCGGACACCGAGCTGGATCGGTTATCGATTTTCGAATTTAGCGCCGCACAGAGAGGAGGACTCATAGCCGAACTATGGTCGGTTCGAGCTAGAGGTGGATGACGAGGAATTTTGCTTCCTACCCGCCACCCACTTCATAGCCACTGTCGATGACTTAACCGACGTGCTTGACTATGGCTCGGAAGACATCGACGGTATGGACGACGATGCCGACAAGGAGCAAGGCCAAGAACCGCCATTTACTGGACGTTGGACGGCCACCTCTTCGTACGACGTGTACATGGTTGATACACCTAAAGGATCTGGCGACGATAAAGAAGAGCCAGACGCGAATAAACCCTCTGAGACGCAGTCCAAGCGCCGGCGCCCCAAACGCCGTTCTAAGCCTCGTCGCTCAAAAGATGGCAACACTGGCACCGGAGAAAATAGTACTCCAGGCGACGCCGAAAACAACGAAGACCCTGTCGGAGCTGCATCCAAACAGGAGGAACATGACAACAGGCAAGACAACCCTGATGAACAGGTCATAGAAGATGACTGGGAGGACGATAGTTATCGTCCACCCTCCGAGGAGGAGACAAGCCTCGACAACGAAGACTTCATCGTGCCTGAGGATCCTCTGGACTAGGAGCGCTTTAAGCTTCAGCTCATAGCCACTGCAAGGAGCCTGAAAAAGAAATAGCAGCAGCTTCAAGCTGAACAAGATCTGCTCGTCGACAGATGGACTGATGTCCTGACAGTCAAAGAATAGGGCCTCAAGCGCCCAGCCAAGAGCTACCCGAAACGCAGACTGCTACCTCAATTCGATGAGGAGGCAGCGGAGCACATATCTCCCTTGCGTAATGCGGAACGACCACCACGTGGTCGCAATAGGGCGGCCGACCGGCCACCCCGCGGTCGGGATAAAACGACAACTCAGGCCGAACAGCAGCCTGCCCCACCGCCCCGTAAAAATAGAGACGGAAGAGTTCGGGGTCACACGTACGACCTCCAGCAGACCCTGGACAGTAGAGCAGGACATACAAGATTGATCTACGGATCACGAGGACGTGCCTCGACGCACGACGACGGCTACCTATTCGGACGTGAAAAACCTAACCACGCCCGGGCCGAATGCCGCAGACAGACTCCATCAGAGCTACGCCGCGATGCGGCCTGATATAGAGGTGTCGTACACTCTCTCTGCTTCACATATGAAGTACTGGATCATGAATTCCCCGAGGGGTTCAAATCCGTCAATATCGAATCATACGACGGCACAACCGATCCTGTAGTATGGATCGAGGATTTTCTTCTCCATATCCATATGACTCGAGGAGATGACCTCCACGCCATCAAATACCTCCCATTAAAGCTCAAAAGACCAGCTCGACACTGGTTAAATAGCTTGCCTGAGAATTCCATCGGCAGCTGGGAGGACTTGGAAGAGGCTTTCCTTGATAACTTCCAAGGAACTTATGTCCGGCCACCAGATGTCGATGACTTAAGCCACATAGTTCAACAACCTGGAGAATCAACTAGAAAATTCAGGACTAGGTTCCTAACCAAAAAGAACCAGATCGTTGACTGTCCGGATGCCGAGCCCTAGCAGCCTTCAAACACAGCATCCGTGACGAATGGCTAGCATGCCACCTCGGCCAAGAAAAGCTGAAGTCTATGGCAGCCCTTACGGCACTCATGACCCGCTTTTGCGTGGGTGAGAACAGCTGGCTGGCTTGTAGCAAAAACACAGCCAGCGAGGTAGGCCCCACTGAGGCCAAGAACAAAACCGGTAAGCTCTAGCGCAATAGACACAAACGCCGAAGCAATGGTGACAACACCGATGACACCACAGTCAACGCCGGATTCAGTGGATCCAAGTCCGGCCAATGGAAGAAGCCCTACAAAAGAAACAACGAAGGACCTTCCAGCCTGGACGGCATACTCGACCATCCGTGCCAGATTCACGGCACCCTAGATAAACAAGCCAATCATACCAACAGGGATTGTTGGGTTTTCAAGCAGGCTGACAAGTTAAATGCCGAAAACAAAGAAAAAGGACCAAAAAGTGAGGACGAGGACGAAGAGCCCCGGCAGCCGAACACTGGGGGGGCAGAAGAAATTTCCCCCTCAAGTCAAAACGGTGAACATGATATACGCTACACACATCCCCAAAAGGGAGCGTAAGCGAGCACTTAGGGACGTCTACGCGGTAGAGCCAGTCGCCCCAAAATTCAATCCGTGGTCGTTGTTACCGATCACCTTCGATCGTCGAGATCACCCAACTAGTATCTGCCACGGCGGTTCAGCCGCACTAGTCCTGGACCCAATTATTGACGGGTTTCACCTAACACGAGTCCTGATGGACGGTGGTAGCAGCCTCAACCTGCTCTATCAGGACACAGTGCGGAAGATGGGCATTAACCCCTCATGAATCAAACCAACAAAGACTACCTTTAAAGGAGTCATACCAGGTGTAGAGGCCTGCTGTACGGGCTCAATCACGCTGGAGGTGGTCTTCGGTTCTCCGGACAACTTCCGAAGTGAAGAGTTAATCTTCGATATCGTCCCCTTCCATAGCGGCTACCAAACACTGCTCGGACGAACCGCGTTTGCTAGATTCAACGCAGTGCCACACTATGCTTATCTCAAGCTCAAGATGCCCGGTCCACGCGGCGTCATAACAGTCAATGGCAATACGGAACGCTCCCTCCAAACAGACGAGCACACCACCGCCCTAGCAGCAGAGGTACAGAGCGGCCTTCTCAAGCAGCACCATAGTACGGCTGTCGAGCCCCTGGACATCATTAAGAGGTTTCGGACTACACTGCAGCAGGACAGCGCGGCTCGTAAAGAGCTCGATTACCAATTCGGCCTCCGTCCCAGTCCCGATGAAGTAGTGGCATTCGCACCACGCGTACATAATTACGCACCCAAAATCCCATGGACACCGACGGAGGCACAAGCTAACCCGGGATCTACAGTTTGGCTAGACCGATCCCGGACACACATACTTTCACCTTTTTCTTTTTGTTTCAGGTTCCTTTTCCCACGGGCCTAATCGCCAGTCCCTTTGAAGGATCAGCATACAAAGGAGGCAAGCAACATAGGTGTGTAGGGTAACCTCTATACGTTTTTCTTGACGGTATTTCCACTTATTTCTCAGGACCCGCACGCTGCGCCCTCTTGATCCCGGCATGTTAA
The DNA here is from genome assembly GCF_018294505.1 of Triticum aestivum. Classification (NCBI taxonomy): domain Eukaryota; kingdom Viridiplantae; phylum Streptophyta; class Magnoliopsida; order Poales; family Poaceae; genus Triticum; species Triticum aestivum. The sequence goes on from NC_057814.1 coordinate 452,720,565, forward strand.
ATAGCCCGGATGCTTATTGCACCATCTGTACAAGATATGCCTTGACGTATCCATCCAGTTATAATGAAAATGGTTTGCGGCCCAGTTTCTGTGGTTTTCGCTTCTTATTTCATTTTATTTCGATCTGCTTATCGACTGCATCCGTACACTTTGGTACGTTTCATATTCGCCAGGGGCTCCCCATCGCCCCATAATACGGCAACAAAGTCTGAACACTTTATATATATATAAGTTCGGCACCCCGAATTTAACATTATATGCACCGGCTCCGAATCATGTCTTAGGTCAATAGTTGCGTTGCCCGGCTCCTGTGCTTGCTACCCTACGTTCCGCTATATCGGCTAGGGTAGTAAAGGAAGAACTACTGCGATTGTGCCCTGGCCTTGACCAGATGAGCGCCTCAGTAGAGAAAGCCGAAAACTGACTGTCATGATGCGGCGAGATCCGGTCAGCTGTTCGGAGGTCACAAATCGTTGGAGATTTTTTCCGCATTTCGTGAAGGATCGGCACTTCCCGATCAAGCGCCGACAACACTCTGGTTCGTATACTTGGGGCTACGCACATGTTTTATTATAAAACTCCTATGGCTAAGTGAGGGTGTTTAAGCCGCATAGTCTGATTGCCTGGTTCGTAGCGCTAAGCAACTCTTTCAAGGACCATATAATTGGATAAAGATTGTTCAGATACCATCCCGAACACCTCCGTACTACCTACGTGACGGCAGAAGCCGACGACTGGCCAACCCTCAGATTTAATATAACACGGCCGCACAGGAGGAAACAATTAAAACATAACAAGCATTATATTACGCACCGGCTTTGTTTTCATCATACAAGGCATGGACAAAACACGAATATACTCATTTGAAAACAATATCCTGCCCACATTGCGCTACTGTAAGTCGAGACCCTTCTAGGACATCCGCAAAATATCGCTCGGGTGTGCGGTGCTCCTTGCCCTCGGGCGGCCCTCGGGTGGCCCTCGGGCCACGTCAACAGCGTTCATCTTCGCCCACCACATCTTGCAACGGGCGAAAGCCATGCGGGCACCTTTGATGCAGGCCGATCGCTTGACGGTGTCCAGCCGCGGACAGGCTTCCACTAGCCGCCTCACGAGTCTGAAGTAGCTGCCGGGTATAGCTTCGGCTGGCCACAGCCGGATCATCAAATCCTTCATGGCTAGTTCGGCCACCCTCTGCAGCTCCACCAGCTGCTTCAGCTAATCGGTGAAGGACATGGGATGCTCTGGCGTCGCATACTGCGACCAGAATAGCTTCTCTGTAGAACCCCCTCCTTCGGCTCGGTAGAACTCCGCAGCGTCTGATACGCTGCGTGGTAGATCCGCAAAAGCCCCTGGGGAACCCCGAACCCGGGTTAGTAAAAGGTATTGCTTCTCCGCATACTTGCTTTGCATCTTAAATGCCTTACCGGCCGTGATCTTATTATCCTCCTGGATCTCCTGGAGGGCGGCCTGGGTCTCATTCCGTGCAGTCTCCACGCTCTGACGAGCCTTGGCGAGTTCGGCCCCTTGAACCGACGCATCATGCTCCAAGGCCTCGCATTTTTTCACCGCATCCTGGAGCTCCTGCTGGACCTCCTTGACCCGGGCCTTGAGCTTTTTCCGGCCAGCTTGCTGCTGGACAACCTTCTCCTCGGCTTCACCTAGGGACTTTTTTAGGGCCTCGACCTCGGTCGTGGCTCCTGCACATATTACGACACTACAGTCAACATACAGCGCTTGTTCTTTACGAACACACAGCGAGTCGTCACTCACCTTGCCCCTCCTGGAGCCGAATCTTAACCTTGCCGAGCTCGTTCTCGGTCCGCTCCAGCCTCTGCTTTAGTTCAGAGACTTCGGCCGCGTGTGCCGTTGTGGCCAACAGTGACGCCTGCTTATTTGTACATATTAAGTTAGTCTCCTATAACAGAGGATCGATCCACTGTCCGGTTCTTCTCTCCGGATTCCGGACAGTGTCTCAGGGGCTACTGACTACATGGTTTTTTTCTCTTTCTATGTCTCTTACCTCGAAACCTGTTAACAGGTTGCTGCAGGCTACGTTCAGTCCATTCTTGGTGGACTGAACCTTCTCGATCACCGCACCCGTAAGGACAAGGTGCTCGTCCACGATGGAGGCGCCTCGTAGCACCTCCATCAGGTTATCCGGCACCCCTGGATGGACAGGGGCTACCAGTGGAAGCAGCACACCCCCCTCCTTCAAAGGGGGCTGCTCGCCCGACTCCCGAGCCATAGGGGTCTCCAGAATCATATTCGGCTGAGGGCCGAACTGGATGCGGCCCTCTTCACCAGTCTCCATGGGGATCGGCTCCCCCATGTGTCCGGCAGTGGAGGCTTCGCCTCGTGGCGCCTCCCGGACAGCATCCTGGGCTCCTTCCCGGTTTGGAGCGGCCCTCCGGGACAACACTTCGGTGTCATCCCTGGCCCCAGGGGAATAAGCAGGCGGTGGCGACATGCTCGCCATATCCGATGGAGCCAACTACCTCCAGACGAGGATCGTTGGATTAGGTCGCGGGCCGGACTGCAATAGTATAGTTAAGTATGTCAAGATAATGCAGAGAAAGGGCCGAATGTGCGTACGAACGAGCCATGTCACTTATGATGCGGCCTGGGGCTTAGTGCGGGGGCGTCGTTCCGGACTGCTGTCAACGTCCCATGCGGTGTTGACCGCTGGGACGCCCTTCCCCTTCTTGGGCGGCTCCGCCTCCAGATGCGCCGAAGCCGCCCTCTTCTTCTTCCTCTCCTCAGGGGGAGGGTTGTTTTATTCCTCCTCCTCCTCTTCCTCGTCATTGTCCTCAGGGACAGAGGAATGAGCATCGTCGTCTTCGGACGACGCGTCCGAAGTGCCCTTGCGACGGGGGCCACTCTTGGCCCCCTTTGCCTTCTTCTTGGCCTTCTTCTCCGGTGCCTTATATGGCGCCGGCACCAGCATCTTCGCTAGACGTGGGAGGACTGGTTCTTCATGCAGCGGAGCTGGACACTGGATCTGCTTCGCCCTCTCCATCCAGTCATGAAAAAGCAATAATAAAAGCTCACACACCATCCTCTAAGCAATTAAGTTGGGGGTACATCAAAGATAACATACCTCGCTGGCGGGGTGTTTACAATCGTGACCATGGTCTGAATCCGTGGCCGGTGGCTTCTCGTTGCCCTTAAAAAGCAACTTCCAGGCGCCTTCGTGAGTAGTCTCGAAGTGCCTTACCAAGGTCTGGTGCTTCTTCGAATTGAACTCCCACAGGGGGCGGCTTCGGCGCTGGCACGAAAGAATCCGGCGAACTAGCATCACCTGGATTACATCGACGAGCTTGACATTCTTGGTCACCATGCTTTGAACGCACGTCTACAGCGCTATCAGCTCGTCACGTGAGCACCAGTCCGGACTCTTCTTGACCCAGGGGGTGAGTCGCATAGCAGCGCCGGAGCGGAATTCGGCAGTTGCGGCCCAGGTGGTGCCGCGAGGTTCAGTGATATAGAACCATTGCCTCTCCCACTCCTTTACTGTGTCCACAAAAGTGCCCTTGGGCCAGGAGACGTTGGATAGCTTACTCACCATGGCTCCTCCGCACTCCGCATGCTGGCCATCCACCACCTTCGGCTTCACGTTGAAGACTTTGAGCCACAGCCCGAAGTGGGGTTGGATGCGGAGGAAGGCCTCACACACGACGATAAACGCCGAGATGTTGAGGAAGGAATTCGGGGACAGATCATGGAAATCTATCCCGTAATAATACATCAGCCCGCGAACGAAAGGGTGGAGTGGAAACCCTAGCCCGCGGAAGAAATGAGGGATGAATACAACCCTCTCGGTGGGCTTCGGCGTGGGGACGACTTGTCCCTCGGCCGGCAGACGGTGGGCGATCTCCTTCGCCAAATATCCGGCCGCCCGAAGCTCGGTAATGTCCTCCTCCTTGACGGAGGAGACCATCCACTTGCCCTGACCACCGGATCTGGACATGGTTGCTTGAGTGGAAAGGAGATGAGAACTTGGGCGCTTGAGCTCGAGATTGGAAAGGCGGAGACAGAGAGAGAGCGTGAGAAGAGGAAGAGGGAATCCTTATCCCCTTATAAAGGCAGCAAATATTAAACGCCTCCTCACTCGCCTTAAGATTCGCCTATTCCCAACGGCTATATAAATGGCACGGTTGGGTTACCCATGCCCGCATTGATGAGAATCCCGCGATAAGGGGACACGATCTCTGCTTTGACAAGACGTGCCAATGGAAACTGCATCTCGGGACGTGGGGCATCGAACATAAGAACGGTTTGGAATTATGACCGGTCGGACGTAATGTCGTGCTGCAAAAAAGTTGTCAGCGGATGGAACTCATGCAAAAATATATATTCTCTCTGCGGTTGTGTATGGTGTAACAGGTCTGGATACTATCATCGCATCCGCAGACTCTTGGTGTTCGGAAAAAGGGAACCCGCCTTGCAATGCCGAAGACAATCTGCGCGTCGGACTCCTCGTCATTGAAGCCAGGTTCAGGGGCTACTGAGGGAGTCCTGGACTAAGGGGTCCTCGGGCGTCCGACCTGATATTCATTGGGCCGGACTGATGGGTTGTGAAGATACGAAGGCCGAAGACTATACTCGTGTCCGGATTGGACTCTCCTTGGAGTGGAAGGCAAGCTAGGTGACCAACTATGAAGATTCCTTCTTATGTAACCGACCCCATGTAACCCTAGATCTCTCCGGTGTCTATATAAACCGGAGAGCGTAATCCAGATGGATATATACTAATTACCATATTGACATAGGCTAGACTTCTAGGGTTTAGCCATTACGATCTCGTGGTAGATCAACTCTTGTAACACTCATATTCATCAAGATGAATCAAGCAGGAAGTAGGGTATTACCTCCATAGAGAGGGCCCGAACCTAGGTAAACAATGTGCCCCCCGTCACCTGTTACCATCGATCCTAGACGCACAGTTCGGGACCCCCTACCCGAGACCCGCCGGTTTTGACACCTGTAACACCCCAAAATTTTGACCTTGTTATATTAATTAAAATTTTGCCAGGAAATTAAATTCTTATTTTTCTGGATTTCTCCTTTGATTTCAGAACCCTCTTCTCTTTAATATTGTGGGTTTTTACCTTTGGTGGAAACTCTCCAAAAGTATTATTGGACTTGTATGCCCTCTTTGTAAAATCAATTCTTTATCAGTGGATTTATTTGCATAATTATTTTTCCTGAGCTCTATTCTTTTAAATTGATCTTTCATAAATTTGGAGCCCCTTTTTCACTACAACCTTTTGATAAATGCTTTTAAATTTTTCACCAAAATTTGGGGATGTCATGTGAGGTTTCCACATCTCTTTTATGCAAAAATATCTTTTGGTTATTGGAGATTTTGAGCTCTACATCAATTTTTCAAATCTGGTCTAGTAGGTATTTTACACTACAACCTATTTAAATATTCTTCTAAAAATTCTTCCAAGTGTTTGGTGATGCCAGGAGATGCACATAATTCAACTTCATGCAAAAACCCAGTGATGTTCTTTGAAAGATTTGAGTGAATCATCTTCATTTCCATTTTGGTCCAGTTTGGTGATTTGTACTGTAACCCCATTTTATTTTGCTCTAGTACCTTTGAGCTTTTCCCTACCTATAGTCCTCCCTACCAAACTCTTAAGTCCAGGAGATTGGACCCATTGGAGTATTTTTGGTGCATGCAATGTCAGCCTTTAGTTTCTGCCCAAAACTGGTTTTCTCAAAATCTTGCACTATCAAGTTTCTGTTTTTGCCAAACTAGCCTTACCACCTTGTTTAGCTCCTAAAGAGACTAGGATCTGGAGAGTTTGGCCACCCCAATAATTGCCTAGTTGCCCATGGCTTTCGGTCGAACACCCTGTGTGCAGGAACAATTTTGGCATGTCCTCTGGTTTGCATTGTGGACTTGAGCCCCTGACCCATCCAGCATGTCCACTAACCTCCCAGATGTCCCTAGCCCTGGCCTGCTAACTACCCGCATCACCCAAGCTTTCTAGAGCGCGCTGGCATTTCGTCGAACACCTGCCGTGCGTGCTCTGGGCACGCCCAGAGCGCACGTTTTGCACGCGCGCGCACTGAGTCACCGCGCCGCACTGCCACCCTCGACGCGTCCCGTCCCTGGCCCCAGCTCGCCTGCAGCGCCGCTATCACGACCGGATTTTTGGGATAATAATTTCCCAGAAAAACGGCCTTTGTGCTCACCAGCCCCAGGATTACCGTTAGCTGATGAGGCACCAACTTGATACAAGAATTCCAACCAAGGGATAAAAGTATGTAGTACAAGACCATTGTGGCCTAGGAGTACAACATTTGGTTTCTAATGGTTGGGGGCGGAAGCGGTTGGATACATCTGCGTCTATGGGACTCCATTTCCCACAAGAACAGCTGACCAGGATAACTCCTATCTTCGCAAGGTTGCTATCGTCAACACGTAGGCTCCGAGCCTGCCACCGCGATGCTTATCTCCATGCACGAAAATCTGGCCAAGACAATAGCCAGGGACAAGCCAGTGAGTACATTTGAATGTACTCGCAAACATTAAGAACACGGGTATAATATAACAGGAGATAATCATACTCCGAAACATTTATGATGATAGGTCTGCCATGAAGTAAACAAGAAAAATCTGCGGTGCACGTGTGCAGAGAAAACATGGACGTGCAATACGGGAGTGAAAGAAATGCACTGAGCGAGAAGTCGGGCGGTAATCCTCCCGAAATCCCAAAATAAAATACTGGGTGCCAAACGAGGGTCTGAATGACACCTCGAGAGGAAACTGCAAGAATGATAATACTGGTGCCAAACGAGGGTCTGAATGACTCCTCGAGAGGAAACTGCAAGAATAATAAGACTGGTGCCAAACGAGGGTCTGAATGACTCCTCGAGAGGAAACTGCAAGAATAATAATGCCGCAGTCGGGCGTCGGGGCGACACCACATAAAGGGCTTATAACAGAAAATAAAGGCAATGCGTGCCACAGTCGGACGTCTGAGCGACATCACATAAAGGGCTTATATTTAAAGTAAGAAAACAAAAACACGCCACAATCGGACGTCTGAGCGACATCACATAAAGGGCTTATAAAATAATAATCACAGTGAATATCTAGGAGGTAGAACCATCCTAGGGATACTCAACAAAAATACATAATGTAAATGGTTAGTCCATAATAATAATAAAATTACAACATGATCCTTAGATGTCACAGGTCATAGACAAAAATTTAGTCTAGTCGTTTCTCCATCCGAAGACCGTCACTGACTTCTAGCTGATTCGTTCTCCATCCGAATACCGTTACTATGATCCAGTTAGCCGTGTCTCCATTCGAAAACTGTCACTGAGCTCTAATTAAATCGTTCTCCATCCGAATACCGTTACCAGATTTAACTCAGACTGTGGTCCTGACTCAAGAATATGGCTAACCAACAGGATATATCCTCTGCAGAGGGAGTACTATTTTCCCACGAGTAACGGATTTATTTAGTCCATCGGGACTAATTCCACCTACGGTCTTTTAATTGAAAACACGCCTGACCTGCACACACCAGCTTAACTCACCGATGTCTGGAATCACCCACGACACCTGCCAAGCAAAACTCTAAGTGGGGAGGCTACAACCTCGACGTAGCATGTGATCAAATTTCTATTCGTGCGCTCTAAGGGGGTGCCCCCCTCTCGGTCCCAACTGGAAAACACCCATGCCCCCGGACCAAGTGGCCTGCCTACCGGAGGCCTCCGGTATCTTCCACTATGGCCTCTCTGTACGGTGTGTGCTTTGGTAAGGGGTTGACAACTTACTGAACCATACCCCGTCTGCGACAGGGACAAGTGGTGGTACCAGCAAATAGGGAAGCTACTGATCAAGACTCGACCTACGACCGACTCAGGTGGTCCAAGTATCCTCCAACAATATTACCATTAGTGGAATAAATCACCACTCATTAAGCCTCACCATGCCATACCGGACATACTCGTCTCAACGAGGGACTAGGGACAAGCTCGTGTCTACCCAAGACCACGACTTTCCCGGCTACCTTCCGGTATGCATGAGGGGCTCACGAGGATGGTCCAAAACACTAGCGTAACCATTGCTGACCACAAGATATCTCCAAAAAGCACTCATGCGAATGATCTTACCGTCACATACAATAGCATACACTCCTCGTCAAAGTGGTGTCGAAACCGTATCAAAACACCACCCAAAAATATTATGCCAGAGTTCAGAAATGCTTGCCTTCAAGAGTATGCAAGGGATGCACTTTTTGGAAGCTTTCCCTTTTCTCCAAAATCCTATTTTGCAAAATATCCAAATAACAAATATTTCAAACACAGTACAAAAAGTTGTCTCAAATATTTTTGAAATAAATCTTAAAATAAACTAGATGAAATTTTAGAGAGGTAGGAAAAAGAATCAACTCATTCGGAGTTTTATTTTAAAAGTTATAGCTGGTCAAAGTCTGGTCAAAACTCTGTTTTATTAAAATCAGAAAAAGGAAAACGCTTCGAGGGGAATACGCTTTCGTAGTAGAGGAAATGTACTCAGGACGTCTGCGCCTTCACTTAAAACAGAGCAGACAGCGCGTGGGTCACTGACGGTGGGTCCAGAGGGCCCACTGGTCAGGTTTGACCGTTCTTCCCTCCTTCTCCTCTCTTCTACCTGACGGGAGCGGGGCTCCGGCGATCGCCGTCGACGAACGGCAGCGCCACACGGGCATCCAAGAGCGGGGATGGAACGGCCAGACCGAGGCGGTCCTCTGGGTGGTCGCTGGGCCGCCGGAGGTGGGAGGAGTCGCCGACGGCGAGCTCCGCGGCGGAGGGGGCTACGGTGGCGAAGTGACTCTTGTGCTCCGGTGGTCTCCGACCGAAGTTGGGTAGTTGGGCAGCTCCGCATGGACTAGAGGAAACTACTGGTGGCGTTGGTTGGACGAATGAGCGGCTGGTTGCGACGAATCGAACCGGAGCTTGGCGGCGGCCGAACTAGCCGGAGTTGAGGAAGATGGCCACTACGGGTCGATCCACTGCGTGGGAAGCTTCACGGGGAGGGTCTGATGTCGCCTGAAACCTTGAACGAGCTCGGGGACCCTTTATATAGGCGCTCGAGGTTGGACCGCGGCGGCTGCAGATAAGATCGCCGGCGACAGCCGTTTCTGTAGCTGCAGGGCGTCGTGGCGGCGACGAACGCGTGCCGACGAGCATGAGGATAAGCACGAGCTATTCACAGGGGCAGCTGGCGCGCTGGGGTGGTTTGGGCGGTGCCGAACATGGCAGAGGCCACTGCCGACGCCGGCGTGCCGCCAAGGGCGCTGCCAGCGGCGCTGCAGGGCGCCAGCGATGCCGTGGAGCAGGGAGCGGCTAGTGCGCGGTTCAGCGATGCAGAAGGGGCCAGGGACGGGTCGCGTCGAGTGCGGCAGTGCGGCGTGTCGGCTCAGTGCGCGCGCGTGCAAAACGTGCGCTCTGGGCGCGCCCAGAGCACGCACGGCACCTGCTCGACGAAATGCCAGTGCGGCCAAGAGCGCGAGGGTGGAGCTGGCACTGCACAGGATGGAGGTAGGGGTAGCAAGGCGCTCAGTGGACATGGTTGCTGGGTCATTGGAGCAAGTTCACAGTGCAAACAAGGAACTCATGCCAAAACAGACTGTGCATACCAGGTGTTCGACAGAATGCCAAGTGCACTTAGGCAACTCTTGGAGTGGCCAAAATCTCCAGATCAGGGTCTCTTTAGATGCAGGAGATGGTGGTAAGATCACTTGGGCAAAACCAGAAACTTGTTAGTGCAAGTCTTGGAGAAAACCAGTTTTGGGCAGAAACTAAAGGCTATCATTGCATGCACCAAAAATATGCCAAAGGGTCCAATCTCCTGGACTTAAGAGTTTGGCAGAGAGTACTATAGGTAGGAAAAAGCTCAAGAGCACTAGAGCAAAATAGAATGGGGTTGCAGTTCAAAACACCAAACTGGACCAGAATGAAAAAGAGGTTGATTCACTCAAATTTTTCAAAGAACAACACTGGGTTTTTGCATAGAGTTGAATTGTATGCATCCACTGACATCTCCAAACACTTGGAAGAATTTTTAAAGAAATATTTAATGGGTTGTAGTGCAAAAGTGCCTACTGGACCAGATTGGAAAAGTTGGTGTAGAGCTCAAAATCTCCAATGGCCAAAAGGTATTTTTGCATAAAAGTGATGTGGAAACATCACATGACATCCCCAAATTTTGGTGAAAATTTTGAAGGCATTTAACAAAAGTTTGCAGTGCAAAAAGGGGCTCCAAAATTATGAAAGATCATTTTAAAGGCATTAAAGCTCCTGGAAATTAATTTTGCAGATAAATCCACTGATATGGAATTTTTTTTTATAAAAAGGGCATATAAGTCCAATAAAACTTTTGGAAAGTTTCCAGTTGGGGCAAAAATCCAAAATAATAAAAGGGTAAAACTTGACAAATGGAAAAGTTTTATTTCCTGGCAAAATTTTAATAAATAAAACAAGGTCAAAAATTTTGGGTGTCACAACACTACCCCCCTTAAGAAAAATCTCGTCCTCGAGATTTGTTAAAAGCTGTTTTGAACAAAAACTGTTTTTATCAAAAGAAAATCATATAACTGCACAAAAACAAAGCGGCTACAGTGAGAGGGCAATAAGTGGTGTGAAAACCACAGTGTGATAGACTGGAGTAGTATGGAAAAATCCACGGTTAGGGAAAACGAGATATTTCTACGCAGATACAGTAATTTAGAATAAATTCTAAATTACTAAAATACGCTGGTCGCACCCGAGAGCACAGTGCTCTCTCTGGCTGACAGGTGGACCCAGGGCCCACTGTCGGCCTCTTCTCCTACCCCTGGCTCTCTCTTCTTTCTCGCGCGCTCTCCCGCGCTTCCTCCACCGACGATGCCTAGCTTGTAGGGCATCGAGGCCGTATCGAGGTAGTGCGCAGCGTGCTAGCTGCCGGGGCAGCGTGCACTCACCTCGCGGGCCAGTGCGCTGTCGGCACTGCTCGCGGACTCGCCTCCGAACACCGGCGATCGCGCGACGAGCGGCGTAGGTGGACCTCGCCCACCGTACACCGATCTTGAGCTATAAAACGACCGCGGTGCTCCTCTCTTCTCCCTCACACCTGGCCTCGTTCCTACTCCTCCTTCCTTCTCCTCCACTGCTGTTTGCAGGAGCTCGAGACGAGGCTCTAATGGCGGAGGCGATGCCGGACTGGTATGTGGTCCTGGTGTGTGGAGGTTTGGCGGTGCTGCTGGGGTTCTCCGTGCTCCTGTGCGCGATGATCCTGGATGATCGTCGAGATGCTGTGGCTCGAGTGTTAGCTCTTCGCGGCGGCGGCGATCACGTGGATTAGGCGCGGCACTGAGCGCTAACGGCTGTCGATGTGCTGGGGTAACTCGTGCCTGAATGGTCACTCACAAATCTCTCTCACTGAGACTGTGGTGTCCTCGAGTGTGGTTAGTTAGGCGCAAAAATGTGCTCAGGGATTTGCAATAGTGCCCGAGGTCGAGTGGTTGTTGTCGTGAGTCTGCTGTTATGATGCTGCGCGAATAAACATCTATGTCGTGAAAATATATACGTGGCAGTGACTCGGGGAAAGAAATCTCCTCAAAAACATGCTGCGAGAGACAAAAATAAATAAAACAAAACTAACAGCAGTAAAACTGCTCACATAACCGAAACTAAAGAAAAACGGATCCGTCGCACAAAATTTACGAACACGCTACAACACATAAATAAAAAAACTGGGATAATAAATAAAGCGAAGGCGTTTACAAGGAAAAAGGCAAAAAGACAGGGTCCTGAGAAAACGCCTCTGGTACTGGGGCACACTCCTCTTCTATTGGGGGAAGCGGGTTGACCAGTCGATGAATGCGCCTCTCCTGGTCAGGCCTCAGTGGTCTGCCAATAGCGATCCGAGGATTTAAATCAGCGAGGCTCTGGAGATAACCCATCACCCGCTGAGTTAAACGCTCCTGAGCGATAACGTACTGGGCAAGGTTGGCCAGTACTGGATCTCTCTCAATTCGTCCACCGGGAAAAGATGCAACTTCTCCGGGTGCTGCACGACTCGGAAAATAATAGTATCCTCGCTCGCTGGCATAGGGTACCGCGAATCGAAGACGAGTGAGCGCCTCGTACGCATCTATGGCCATATGCGGAGTCGGCATGGATTTCCCCACGAAGGAGACTTCCGTGGGATCTTGGTTTGGGTAGGCGGGAGGGATGTGCACCACTGCCCAATATTTCGAGGTGGATGGGGTGATCCTTGATTTGAGCAACTCGTACTGGGGTGGACGGGTGGCACTCATAGTACTGCAGGTAAAGTCCCACAATAATTTGATAAAACTGCCCGGGGTTGCGTCTGGGGTTCTTAGATAAATACTGGGGGTCGGCATGGCAAAGGAATGGCTGTGAGAGCTGCGCACAAAGGTGAGGGATACTTGGCAAGGTCACGAAGTGGCCTTTATATAGTACCGGGGCTGGGATAAATCATTGGGGAAAAAGGGTGACTGGTTGTCGATCCTGTTCTCGGGTCAAAGCCATAGATATACACATCACATAAATGTGACGCATCACTGTGGGTGCCGTCGGGGTTGGTCTTGGTAGCTGCGCCCGAAATTTAAAAATGCAACTGTACGCTAACGTACACATGCATAGACAGCATGCAATAAAAGCGATACAAGACCACACCATTACAAAGCGTAGGAAAACTAAGGTTCGATACAACTCAAGCGACTTAGTCTACTACGTTAATGTCTAAGAGGGCTGGCCTTGCGGACGCCGATGCTTCTCCACGGTCCTCACCGTCGGGATTTGCTGGTTGAGGCTGAGGGGCTGCAGGGTCGGGGAAGTGGTGATGACCATCGCAGGGGTTGTTGGCCACAATCCCGTTGGAATGGGTTCCCAAAAGACGACGAAGCGCTTCTGGGGTCACCAAGGCACTCTGGTTGATGGCTAGCGCAGACCTCAAGGGATCGATCGGGTGTCCGAACAGCACGACTGGGTTGTCGGTGTCGGGCTCCGCTTCTCTCCTTGCCGGGGCTCGGCGAACCAGTTCTCCACGAGCTGCGATCAGATCAAGGGTGACCTGATCGAACAGTTGCTCTAGTGCGCTTACATAGCGCACCAGATGCAACAGCGCAGGATCTGTCTCGTGGTCTCCGTTGGCAACCTGGGGCGGCCTACCATACCCGTCACGACTGGGGTAGTAGTAGAACGAGCGACAGTTAACTCTGGGCGAAAAGTGCCGGAGTTGAACTATAGCTTCTCGGGCTGCCAGTTGGATGGCTTGCAGCTCAAAGGAAGTTGTCCTGCCAGTGAACCGGTAGGGGCGTTCTGGCGACAAACCCCTACCGTAGATGTGGACAGTGGCCCAGTACTGACGGCTCTCACCGTACATGGGTCCCTGGTACACAACATACTCAGGAGGCTCTTCTAACGCGTAGGCACGGCGGGTGAGGTTTGCGAGCCCGGTCACAAAACCTCCCAGGTTGGTCGCTGTGGTCTCATTGTGAACAATGGGACCAGGCATCGTGGCTTGGTTTTGGGGGAAGAGGTTGTGCTGTGCTGTGACTAGCGTGCCCTTTTTATTGGAAAAGGGGACGGAGTCTTCCTCCGCACGCTTGCGATAGAGACGGGTTGGGTGTCGGTCACTGGCGCGTGATCGACGGGCTAGGCTGATAGGTTGGGCACCGTCCGCCGAAAGGCGTCGGGTCACTATGGGGCTATCTTACGTGGGAAGCTTGACCGGGGTTAGGCTAAGGCCTGGTGGTCTGGTTAACCTAGGTTTATTGACCTAGCTAAGATAGGGTTAGCCAATGGTCAGCCTGGCTCTGATACCAAGTCTGTCACGACCGGATTTTTGGGATAATAATTTCCCAGAAAAACGGCCTTTGTGCTCACCAGCCCCAGGATTATCGTTAGCTGATGAGGCACCAACTTGATACAAGAATTCCAACCAAGGGATAAAAGTATGTAGTACAAGACCATTGTGGCCTAGGAGTACAACATTTGGTTTCTAATGGTTGGGGGCGGAAGCGGTTGGATACATCTGCGTCTATGGGACTCCATTTCCCACAAGAACAGCTGACCAGGATAACTCCTATCTTCGCAAGGTTGCTATCGTCAACACGTAGGCTCCGAGGCTGCCACCGCGATGCTTATCTCCATGCACGAAAATCTGGCCAAGACAATAGCCAGGGACAAGCCAGTGAGTACGTTTGAATGTACTCGCAAACATTAAGAACACGGGTATAATATAACAGGAGATAATCATACTCCGAAACATTTATGATGATAGGTCTGCCATGAAGTAAACAAAAAAAAATCTGCGGTGCACGCGTGCAGAGAAAACATGGACGTGCAATACGGGAGTAAAAGAAATGCACTGAGCGAGAAGTCGGGCGGTAATCCTCCCGAAATCCCAAAATAAAATACTGGGTGCCAAACGAGGGTCTGAATGACACCTCGAGAGGAAACTGCAAGAATGATAATACTGGTGCCAAACGAGGGTCTGAATGACTCCTCGAGAGGAAACTACAAGAATAATAATACTGGTGCCAAACGAGGGTCTGAATGACTCCTCGAGAGGAAACTGCAAGAATAATAATGCCGCAGTCGGGCGTCGGGGCGACACCACATAAAGGGCTTATAACAGAAAATAAAGGCAATGCGTGCCACAGTCGGACGTCTGAGCGACATCACATAAAGGGCTTTTCAAAGTAAGAAAACAAAAACACGCCACAGTCGGACGTCTGAGCGACATCCCATAAAGGGCTTATAAAAGAATAATCACAGTGAATATCCAGGAGGTAGAACCATCCTAGGGATACTCAACAAAAATACATAATGTAAATGGTTAGTCCATAATAATAATAAAATTACAACATGATCCTCAGATGTCACAGGTCATAGACAAAAATTTAGTCTAGTTGTTTCTCCATCCGAAGACCGTCACTGAGTTCTAGCTGATTCGTTCTCCATCCGAATACCGTTACTATGATCCAGTTAGCCGTGTCTCCATCCGAAAACCGTCACTGAGCTCTAATTAAATCGTTCTCCATCCGAATACCATTACCAGATTTAACTCAGACTGTGGTCCTGACTCAAGAATATGGCTAACCAACAGGATATATCCTCTGCAGAGGGAGTACTATTTTCCCACGAGTAACGGATTTATTTAGTCCATCGGGACTAATTCCGCCTACGGTCTTTTAATTGAAAACACGCCTGACCTGCACACACCAGCTTAACTCACCGATGTCTGGAATCACCCACGACACCTGCCAAGCAAAACTCTAAGTGGGGAGGCTACAACCTCGACGTAGCATGGGATCAAATTTCTATTCGCGCGCTCTAAGGGGGTGCCCCCCTCTCGCTCCCAACCGGAAAACACCCATGCCCCCGGACCAAGTGGCCTGCCTACCGGAGGCCTCCGGTATCTTCCACTATGGCCTCTCTGTACGGTGTGTGCTTTGGTAAGGGGTTGACAACTTACTGAACCATACCCCGTCTGCGACAGGGACAAGTGGTGGTACCAACAAATAGGGAAGCTACTGATCAAGACTCGACCTACGACCGACTCAGGTGGTCCAAGTATCCTCCAACAATATTACCATTAGTGGAATAAATCACCACTCATTAAGCCTCACCATGCCATACCGGACATACTCGTCTCGACGAGGGACTAGGGACAAGCTCGTGTCTACCCAAGACCACGACTTTCCCGGCTACCTTCCGGTATGCATGAGGGGCTCACGAGGATGGTCCAAAACACTAGCGTAACCATTGCTGACCACAAGATATCTCCAAAAAGCACTCATGCGAATGATCTTACCGTCACATACAATAGCATACACTCCTCGTCAAAGTGGTGTCGAAACCGTATCAAAACACCACCCAAAAATATTATGCCAGAGTTCAGAAATGCTTTCCTTCAATAGTATGCAAGGGATGCACTTTTTGGAAGCTTTCCCTTTTCTCCAAAATCCTATTTTGCAAAATATCCAAATAACAAATATTTCAAACACAGTACAAAAAGTTGTCTCAAATATTTTTCAAATAAATCTTAAAATAAACTAGATGAAATTTGAGAGAGGTAGGAAAAAGAATCAACTCATTCGGAGTTTTATTTTAAAGGTTATAGGTGGTCAAAGTCTGGTCAAAACTCTGTTTTATTAAAATCAGAAAAAGGAAAACGCTTCGAGGGGAATACGCTTTCGTACTAGAGGAAACGTACTCAGGACGTTTGTGCCTTCACTTAAAACAGAGCAGACGGCGCGTGGGTCACTGACAGTGGGTCCAGGGGGCCCACTGGTCAGGTTTGACCGTTCTTCCCTCCTTCTCCTCTCTTCTACCCGACGGGAGCGGGGCTCCGGCGATCGTCGTCGACGAACGGCAGCGCCACACGGGCATCCAAGAGCGGGGATGGAACGGCCAGACCGAGGCGGTCCTCTGGGTGGTCGCTGGGCCGCCGGAGGTGGGAGGAGTCGCCGGCGGCGAGCTCCGCGGCGGAGGGGGCTACGGTGGCGAAGTGACTCTTGTGCTCCGGTGGTCTCCGACCGAAGTTGGGTAGTTGGGCAGCTCCGCATGGACTAGAGGAATCTACTCGTGGCGTTGGTTGGACGAATGAGCGGTTGGTTGCGACGAATCGCACCGGAGCTTGGCGGCGGCCGAACTGGCCGGAGTTGAGGAAGATGGCCACTACGGGTCGATCCACTGCGTGGGAAGCTTCATGGGGAGGGTCTGATGTCGCCTGAAACCTTGAACGAGCTCGGGGACCCTTTATATAGGCGCTCGAGGTTGGACCGCGGCGGCTGCAGATAAGATCGCCGGCGACAGCCGTTTGTGTAGCTGCAGGGCGTCGTGGCAGCGACGAACGCGTGGCGACGAGCATGAGGATAAGCACGAGCTATTCACAGGGGCAGCTGGCGCGCTGGGGTGGTTTGGGCGATGCCGAACATGGCAGAGGCCGCTGCCGACGCCGGCGTGCCGCCAAGGGCGCTGCCAGCGGCGCTGCAGGGCGCCAGCGATGCCGTGGAGCAGGGAGCGGCTAGTGCGCGGTTCAGCGATGCAGAAGGGGCCAGGGACGGGTCGCGTCGAGTGCGGCAGTGCGGCGTGTCGGCTCAGTGCGCGCGCGTGCAAAACGTGCGCTCTGGGCGCGCCCAGAGCACGCACGGCACCTGCTCGACGAAATGCCAGTGCGGTCTAGAGCGCGAGGGTGGAGCTGGCACTGCACAGGATGGAGGTAGGGTTAGCAAGGCGCTCAGTGGACATGGTTGCTGGGTCAATTGGAGCAAGTTCATAGTGCAAACAAGGAACTCATGCCAAAACAGACTGTGCATACCAGGTGTTCGACAGAATGCCAAGTGCACTTAGGCAACTCTTGGAGTGGCCAAAATCTCCAGATCAGGGTCTCTTTAGATGCAGGAGATGGTGGTAAGATCACTTGGGCAAAACCAGAAACTTGTTAGTGCAAGTCTTGGAGAAAACCAGTTTTGGGCAGAAACTAAAGGCTATCATTGCATGCACCAAAAATATGCCAAAGGGTCCAATCTCCTGGACTTAAGAGTTTGGCAGAGAGTACTATAGGTAGGAAAAAGCTCAAGAGCACTAGAGCAAAATAGAATGGGGTTGCAGTTCAAAACACCAAACTGGACCAGAATGAAAAAGAGGTTGATTCACTCAAATTTTTCAAAGAACAACACTGGGTTTTTGCATAGAGTTGAATTGTATGCATCCACTGACATCTCCAAACACTTGGAAGAATTTTTAAAGAAATATTTAAATGGGTTGTAGTGCAAAAGTGCCTACTGGACCAGATTGGAAAAGTTGGTGTAGAGCTCAAAATCTCCAATGGCCAAAAGGTATTTTTGCATAAAAGTGATGTGGAAACATCACATGACATCCCCAAATTTTGGTGAAAATTTTGAAGGCATTTAACAAAAGTTTGCAGTGCAAAAAGGGGCTCCAAAATTATGAAAGATCATTTTGAAGGCATTAAAGCTCCTGGAAATTAATTTTGCAGATAAATCCACTGATATGGAATTTTTTTTATAAAAAGGGCATATAAGTCCAATAAAACTTTTGGAAAGTTTTCCAGTAGGGGCAAAAATCCAAAATAATAAAAGGGTAAAACTTGACAAATGGAAAAGTTTTATTTCCTGGCAAAATTTTAATAAATAAAACAAGGTCAAAAAATTTGGGTGTCACAACACTACCCCCCTTAAGAAAAATCTCGTCCTTGAGATTTGTTAAAAGCTGTTTTGAACAAAAACTGTTTTTATCAAAAGAAAATCATATAACTGCACAAAAACAAAGCGGCTACAGTGAGAGGGCAATAAGTGGTGTGAAAACCACAGTGTGATAGACTGGAGTAGTATGGAAAAATCCACGGTTAGGGAAAACGAGATATTTCTACGCAGATACAGTAATTTAGAATAAATTCTAAATTACTAAAATACGCTGGTCGCACCCGAGAGCACAGTGCTCTCTCTGGCTGACAGGTGGACCCAGGGCCCACTGTCGGCCTCTTCTCCTACCCCTGGCTCTCTCTTCTTTCTCGCGCGCTCTCCCGCGCTTCGTCCACCGGCGATGCCTAGCTTGTAGGGCATCGAGGCCGTACCGAGGTAGTGTGCGGCGTGCTAGCTGCCGGGGCAGCATGCACTCACCTCGCGGGCCAGTGCGCTGTCGGCACTGCTCGCGGACTCGCCTCCGAACACCGGCGATCGCGCGACGAGCGGCGCTGGTGGACCTCGCCCACCGTACACCGATCTTGAGCTATAAAACGACCGCGGTGCTCCTCTCTTCTCCCTCACACCTGGCCTCGTTCCTACTCCTCCTTCCTTCTCCTCCACTGCTGTTTGCAGGAGCTTGAGACGAGGCTCTAATGGCGGAGGCGATGCCGGACTGGTATGTGGTCCTGGTGTGTGGAGGTTTGGCGGTGCTGCTGGGGTTCTCCGTGCTCCTGTGCGCGATGATCCTGGATGATCGTCGAGATGCTGCGGCTCGAGTGTTAGCTCTTCGTGGCAGCGGCGATCACGTGGATTAGGCGCGGCACTGAGCGCTAACAGCTGTCGATGTTGTGGGGTAACTCGTGCCTGAATGGTCACTCACAAATCTCTCTCACTGAGACTGTGGTGTCCTCGAGTGTGGTTAGTTAGGCGCAAAAATGTGCTCAGGGATTTGCAATAGTGCCCGAGGTCGAGTGGTTGTTGTCGTGAGTCTGTTGTTACGATGCTGCGTGAATAAAGATCTATGTCGTGAAAATATATACGTGGCAGTGACTCGGGGAAAGAAATCTCCTCAAAAACATGCTGCGAGAGACAAAAATAAATAAAACAAAACTAACAGCAGTAAAACTGCTCACATAACCGAAACTAAAGAAAAACGGATCCGTCGCACAAAATTTACGAACACGCTACAACACATAAATAAAAAAACTGGGATAATAAATACAGCGAAGGTGTTTACAAGGAAAAAGGCAAAAAGACAGGGTCCTGAGAAAACGCCTCTGGTACTGTGGCACACTCCTCTTCTATTGGGGGAAGCGGGTCGACCAGTCGATGAATGCGCCTCTCCTGGTCAGGCCTCAGTGGTCTGCCAATAGCGATCCGAGTATTTAAATCAGCGAGGCTCTGGAGATAACCCATCACCCGCTGAGTTAAACGCTCCTGAGCGATAACGTACTGGGCAAGGTTGGCCAGTACTGGATCTCTCTCAATTCGTCCACCGGGAAAAGATGCAACTTCTCCGAGTGCTGCACGACTCGGAAAATAATAGTATCCTCGCTCGCTGGCATAGGGTACCGCGAATCGAAGACGAGTGAGCGCCTCGTACGCATCTATGGCCATATGCGGAGTCGGCATGGATTTCCCCACGAAGGAGACTTCCGTGGGATCTTGGTTTGGGTAGGCGGGAGGGATGTGCACCACTGCCCAATATTTCGAGGTGGATGGGGTGATCCTCGATTTGAGCAACTCGTACTGGGGTGGACGGGTGGCACTCATAGTACTGCAGGTAAAGTCCCACAATAATTTGATAAAACTGCCCGGGGTTGCGTCTGGGGTTCTTAGATAAATACTGGGGGTCGGCATGGCAAAGGAATGGCTGTGAGAGCTGCGCACAAAGGTGAGGGATACTTGGCAAGGTCACGAAGTGGCCTTTATATAGTACCGGGGCTGGGATAAATCATTGGGGAAAAAGGGTGACTGGTTGTCGATCCTGTTCTCGGGTCAAAGCCACAGATATACACATCACATAAATGTGACGCATCACTGTGGGTGCCGTCGGGGTTGGTCTTGGTAGCTGCGCCCGAAATTTAAAAATGCAACTGTACGCTAACGTACACATGCATAGACAGCATGCAATAAAAGCGATACCAGACCACACCATTAAAAAGCGTAGGAAAACTAAGGTTCGATACAACTCGAGCGACTTAGTCTACTACGTTAATGTCTAAGAGGGCTGGCCTTGCGGACGCCGATGCTTCTCCACGGTCCTCACCGTCGGGATTTGCTGGTTGAGGCTGAGGGGCTGCAGGGTCGGGGAAGTGGTGATGACCATCGCGGGGGTTGTTGGCCACAATCCCGTTGGAATGGGTTCCCAAAAGACGACGAAGCGCTTCTGGGGTCACCAAGGCACTCTGGTTGATGGCTGACGCAGACCTCAAGGGATCGATCGGGTGTCCGAACAGCACGACTGGGTTGTCGGTGTCGGACTCCGCTTCTCTCCTTGCCGGGGCTCGGCGAACCAGTTCTCCATGAGCTGCGATCAGATCAAGGGTGACCTGATCGAACAGTTGCTCTAGTGCGCTTACATAGCGCACCAGATGCAACAGCGCAGGATCTGTCTCGTGGTCTCCGTTGGCAACCTGGGGCGGCCTACCATACCCGTCACGACTGGGGTAGTAGTAGAACGAGCGACAGTTAACTCTGGGCGACAAGTGCTGGAGTTGAACTATAGCTTCTCGGGCTGCCAGTTGGATGGCTTGCGGCTCAAAGGAAGTTGTCCTGCCAGTGAACCGGTAGGGGCGTTCTGGCGACAAACCCCTACCGTAGATGTGGACAGTGGCCCAGTACTGACGGCTCTCACCGTACATGGGTCCCTGGTACACAACATACTGAGGAGGCTCTTCTAACGCGTAGGCACGGCGGGTGAGGTTTGCGAGCCCGGTCACAAAACCTCCCAGGTTGGTCGCTGTGGTCTCATTGTGAACAATGGGACCAGGCATCGTGGCTTGGTTTTGGGGGAAGAGGCTGTGCTGTGTTGTGACTAGCGTGCCCTTTTTATAGGAAAAGGGGACGGAGTCTTCCTCCGCACGCTTGCGATAGAGACGGGTTGGGTGTCGGTCACTGGCGCGTGATCGACGGGCTAGGCTGATAGGTTGGGCACCGTCCGCCGAAAGGCGTCGGGTCACTGTGCGGCTATCTTACGCGGGAAGCTTGACCGGGGTTAGGCTAAGGCCTGGTGGTCTGGTTAACCTAGGTTTATTGACCTGGCTAAGATAGGGTTAGCCAATGGTCAGCCTGGCTCTGATACCAAGTCTGTCACGACCGGATTTTTGGGATAATAATTTCCCAGAAAAACGGCCTTTGTGCTCACCAGCCCCAGGATTACCGTTAGCTGATGAGGCACCAACTTGATACAAGAATTCCAACCAAGGGATAAAAGTATGTAGTACAAGACCATTGTGGCCTAGGAGTACAACATTTGGTTTCTAATGGTTGGGGGCGGAAGCGGTTGGATACATCTGCGTCTATGGGACTCCATTTCCCACAAGAACAGCTGACCAGGATAACTCCTATCTTCGCAAGGTTGCTATCGTCAACACGTAGGCTCTGAGGCTGCCACCGCGATGCTTATCTCCATGCACGAAAATCTGGCCAAGACAATAGCCAGGGACAAGCCAGTGAGTACGTTTGAATGTACTCCCAAACATTAAGAACACGGGTATAATATAACAGGAGATAATCATACTCCGAAACATTTATGATGATAGGTCTGCCATGAAGTAAACAAAAAAAATCTGCGGTGCACGCGTGCAGAGAAAACATGGACGTGCAATACGGGAGTAAAAGAAATGCACTGAGCGAGAAGTCGGGCGGTAATCCTCCGAAATCCCAAAATAAAATACTGGGTGCCAAACGAGGGTCTGAATGACACCTCGAGAGGAAACTGCAAGAATGATAATACTGGTGCCAAACGAGGGTCTGAATGACTCCTCGAGAGGAAACTGCAAGAATAATAAGACTGGTGCCAAACGAGGGTCTGAATGACTCCTCGAGAGGAAACTGCAAGAATAATAATGCCGCAGTCGGGCGTCGGTGCGACACCACATAAAGGGCTTATAACAGAAAATAAAGGCAATGCGTGCCACAGTCGGACGTCTGAGCGACATCACATAAAGGGCTTATATTTAAAGTAAGAAAGCAAAAACACGCCACAGTCGGACGTCTGAGCGACATCACATAAAGGGCTTATAAAAGAATAATCACAGTGAATATCTAGGAGTGCCCCCCTCTCGGTCCCAAATGGAAAACACCCATGCCCCCGGACCAAGTGGCCTGCCTACCGGAGGCCTCCGGTATCTTCCACTATGGCCTCTCTGTACGGTGTGTGCTTTGGTAAGGGGTTGACAACTTACTGAACCATACCCCGTCTGCGACAGGGACAAGTGGTGGTACCAACAAATAGGGAAGCTACTGATCAAGACTCGACCTACGACCGACTCAGGTGGTCCAAGTATCCTCCAACAATATTACCATTAGTGGAATAAATCACCACTCATTAAGCCTCACCATGCCATACCGGACATACTCGTCTCGACGAGGGACTAGGGCCAAGCTCGTGTCTACCCAAGACCACGACTTTCCCGGCTACCTTCCGGTATGCATGAGGGGCTCACGAGGATGGTCCAAAACACTAGCGTAACCATTGCTGACCACAAGATATCTCCAAAAAGCACTCATGCGAATGATCTTACCGTCACATACAATAGCATACACTCCTCGTCAAAGTGGTGTCGAAACCGTATCAAAACACCACCCAAAAATATTATGCCAGAGTTCAGAAATGCTTGCCTTCAAGAGTATGCAAGGGATGCACTTTTTGGAAGCTTTCCCTTTTCTCCAAAATCCTATTTTGCAAAATATCCAAATAACAAATATTTCAAACACAGTACAAAAAGTTGTCTCAAATATTTTTCAAATAAATCTTAAAATAAACTAGATGAAGTTTGAGAGAGGTAGGAAAAAGAATCAACTCATTCCGAGTTTTATTTTAAAAGTTATAGCTGGTCAAAGTCTGGTCAAAACTCTGTTTTATTAAAATCAGAAAAAGGAAAACGCTTCGAGGGGAATACGCTTTCGTACTAGAGGAAACGTACTCAGGACGTCTGCGCCTTCACTTAAAACAGAGCAGACGGCACGTGGGTCACTGACAGTGGGTCCAGAGGGCCCACTGGTCAGGTTTGACCGTTCTTCCCTCTTCTACCCGACGGGAGCGGGGCTCCGGCGATCGCCGTCGACGAACGGCAGCGCCACACGGGCATCCAAGAGCGGGGATGGAACGGCCAGACCGAGGCGGTCCTCTGGGTGGTCGCTGGGCCGCCGGAGGTGGGAGGAGTCGCCGGCGGCGAGCTCCGCGGCGGAGGGGGCTACGGTGGCGAAGTGACTCTTGTGCTCCGGTGGTCTCCGACCGAAGTTGGGTAGTTGGGCAGCTCCGCATGGACTAGAGGAATCTACGGGTGGCATTGGTTGGACGAATGAGCGGCTGGTTGCGACGAATCGCACCGGAGCTTGGCGGCGGCCGAACTGGCCGGAGTTGAGGAAGATGGCCACTACGGGTCGATCCACTGCGTGGGAAGCTTCACGGGGAGGGTCTGATGTCGCCTGAAACCTTGAACGAGCTCGGGGACCCTTTATATAGGCGCTCGAGGTTGGACCGCGGCGGCTGCAGATAAGATCGCCGGCGACAGCCGCTTCTGTAGCTGCAGGGCGTCGTGGCGGCGACGAACGCGTGCCGACGAGCATGAGGATAAGCACGAGCTATTCACAGGGGCAGCTGGCGCGCTGGGGTGGTTTGGGCGGTACCGAACATGGCAGAGGCCGCTGCCGACGCCGGCGTGCCGCCAAGGGCGCTGCCAGCGGCGCAGCAGGGCGCCAGCGATGCCGTGGAGCAGGGAGCGGCTAGTGCGTGGTTCAGCAATGCAGAAGGGGCCAGGGACGGGTCGCGTCGAGTGCGGCAGTGCGGCGTGTCGGCTCAGTGCGCGCGCGTGCAAAACGTGCGCTCTGGGCGCGCCCAGAGCACGCACGGCACCTGCTCGACGAAATGCCAGTGCGGTCTAGAGCGCGAGGGTGGAGCTGGCACTGCACAGGATGGAGGTAGGGGTAGCAAGGCGCTCAGTGGACATGGTTGCTGGGTCAATTGGAGCAAGTTCATAGTGCAAACAAGGAACTCATGCCAAAACAGACTGTGCATACCAGGTGTTCGACAGAATGCCAAGTGCACTTAGGCAACTCTTGGAGTGGCCAAAATCTCCAGATCAGGGTCTCTTTAGATGCAGGAGATGGTGGTAAGATCACTTGGGCAAAACCAGAAACTTGTTAGTGCAAGTCTTGGAGAAAACCAGTTTTGGGCAGAAACTAAAGGCTATCATTGCATGCACCAAAAATATGCCAAAGGGTCCAATCTCCTGGACTTAAGAGTTTGGCAGGGAGTACTATAGGTAGGAAAAAGCGCAAGAGCACTAGAGAAAAATAGAATGGGGTTGCAGTTCAAAACACCAAACTGGACCAGAATGAAAAAGAGGTTGATTCACTCAAATTTTTCAAAGAACAACACTGGGTTTTTGCATAGAGTTGAATTGAATGCATCCACTGACATCTCCAAACACTTGGAAGAATTTTTAAAGAAATATTTAAATGGGTTGTAGTGCAAAAGTGCCTACTGGACCAGATTGGAAAAGTTGGTGTAGAGCTCAAAATCTCCAATGGCCAAAAGGTATTTTTGCATAAAAGTGATGTGGAAACATCACATGACATCCCCAAATTTTGGTGAAAATTTTGAAGGCATTTAACAAAAGTTTGCAGTGCAAAAAGGGGCTCCAAAATTATGAAAGATCATTTTAAAGGCATTAAAGCTCCTGGAAATTAATTTTGCAGATAAATCCACGGATATGGAATTTTTTTTATAAAAAGGGCATATAAGTCCAATAAAACTTTTGGAAAGTTTTGCAGTAGGGGCAAAAATCCAAAATAATAAAAGGGTAAAACTTGACAAATGGAAAAGTTTTATTTCCTGGCAAAATTTTAATAAATAAAACAAGGTCAAAATTTTTGGGTGTCACAGCCGCGCCATACACTCGCCCCCTCACAGCAAACCTCCAAGCCGCACTGTGTAACGCCCCGGATCCGATGCGCCAGGTGTCTGCCAGTTATTCGCTGCCGTTGCCATGTCATCTGCTTGCGTGTTGCATTTTGCCATGTCATCATCTGCATTTCATATCATGTCATCATGTGCTTTGCATTTGCAGACGTGTTCGTCTCTTGCATCCGAGCATTTTCCCCGTTGTCCGTTTTGCAATCCGGCGCTCCTATCTCCTCCGGTGCACCCCTCTTGTTGTCTTTCGTGTGCGGGTGTCAAACTTTCTCAGAATGGACCGAGTCTTGTCAAGTGGCCTTCGTATACCACCGGGAGACCACCGGTCAAGTTTCGTTCCATTTGGAGGTCGGTTGGTACTCCAACGGTTAACCGGGCATCCGCAAAGTCCATTTGAGTGTCCAGCAAAAACCCCCCTTCCAACAGCCCCAAAACCCCTCTAAGTCTCCGATATGCTCTCGGTCGTTCGATCACGATCGCGTGGGCGAAAACCGCTCCTCGTTTGGACTCCCTAGCTCCCTCTGCCTATATATTTGTGCCTCCCCCCGAAATTCGCGGATGAATCCACCCTAACCCTAGCAAACCTCCCCTCGCACCGCGCCGGACATGTCCGCCCTCCTTCGGACAGTTCAGCGCCGCCGCCTGCAGCCAATGGCGCGCCGCCATGTGGCAGCCGCCGCCGCCCTCCGCCTCCGGCCCGTCGGGCCCGGATCCGGCCCCCGCGCGGGCCCGAGCCGCCGCCGCGCCCCGAGGCGCTCGCCTCCCCGCGCGCCTTCCTCGCCGCCGGCCAGCGCGCCGCCGCCCTCGCGCCTCGCCCCCGTGCGCCGCCGCCTCGCGGCCTTTCCTCGCCGCGCCGCCGCCGCCATCGCGGGCCCTCGCCGGCGTCTCCTCCCCGCCGGGCCCGAGCTCCTCCGGCGCCGCGCGCCGCCCGCCGGCGACCTCCCACCGCGGCCCCACCGTCCCCGGCCGGCGCCGCCCCCCCCCCCCCAGCGCCGCCCGGGCGCGCCCCTCCTTCCTCTGCCGGCGACCCCGAGCCCCGATCTGGATCTCTGCCGCCGCGTTGACTTCGCCCCCTCTCGAGGTTGAAAATTCGTAAGTCCCCAGATTTTGTTATTATGTGTGCATGTTCAACTGTGTGTAACTTCTTGCATGTAGCTCCGATTCACGCGTGTAATATGTCAAATTGTTCGTCTCGTGATGCTCTTCATTTTGTTCAATTGCACCATGTTCATTAGAGGTCATCTTGATGCCCAAATCTCTGTTGCAAGAGGGCTAGTTGCTGTTATTCTCTGGTTCTTATCAGAACTTGGAGATTTGTCATTTTTGTATCATTTAATCTGTGCATCTTATGGACATGAGCTCTACATGTGTTTTGTAGTATGCCATGCCATCTTTCCGGTGGTGTAGTTCATGTAGTTTTGTGATCTCTGTGGTGACTAGCACAAGCATGCAAAGTAGGCTCCGTAATGTTTCTGATTTCAGAGACTTCGTGATTTCTCCAAGTCCTTGTCTGCTGTAATTTTGTTGCCATGTAAACTTGATGTTACAGAGAGATCCATGCATATTTTGGAGATGTTCATTAAGGATGTTTGGTAGATATTGTTTTAATTGATCCATTCCTGCCCTTGTTTGCAATTATGGAGTGCCATAGCATGACTCAATCTTGCTCTACTTTTGCTATAAAATATTTCTGGCAGATTCTTATCATGATATTCATTTTTGCCAAGCTTGTTATAGTTGATCCATACTGCTATGGTTATACTCTTCCCATGGTTAGCTTCATAAACATGCCATCTTGCTGTAGGTATGCTTGTCTTGTCATTCATTGCTTTGTAGTGAGTGCTTCAAGCTCACCAACATGCCTACATATTACTATTTCTGCCATGCTCTGTTTTCTGCTAAGTCTGAAACCTGATAACGAAACTTGCTATGTTTACATGCTTGCCATCATATCTTTTGGTCCTTTTTGGCTTATGGTCAGTAAGGGACTTTTGTTATATGCTTTTAGTAGATTCATTCCATGCCTTGTTTTGCTATGTTAAGTTCCTGCAGCATGTTGATATCGTGCTCTGAACATTGCTACCTGATGTTATTTCTGTCATGTCCAGTAATTCTGCCAAGTCTGTGAACCTGTTATTATTAGCTATCTTGTCATGTCCTTTTGAGCATGTTCTAGTGATTTCTGGAGATAGCTCAGTGTTCATGTTTTGTTGTGCTTTACCTGTACATCATGTCCATGTCATTTGTTTTCATGTTGAGTTGCTGTAGCATATTGTTTTGATGCTTGCCATATACCTAGTTGCTGTTTTGGACAGTTTGTTGCTATGTCTTGTTTGGAGTGTATGTGTTGCACCGTTGCTCCGTTTTGAGCATGCTCTATATGAAACTTGCTTAGTTTTGTATGTAGTTCCATATTATCATGTTGATGTAATGATATCCACCTTGCAAAGCGTTTCAATATGCGGTTCTATCCTTGGTGGGGCCTTCGAGTCTCTTTAGGATAGTATCGCATATTGGGCGTGACACACTGGCACCCTACAGCGTCGCCGGCAGAGCTCCCTTGGCGTGCCGCCCAAGCCACCCGCGCGCGCCAGCTGCCCCGGGGAACAGCCCGTGCTTATCCACATGCTCGTCGGCACGCGCTCGTCGCCGCCACGACGCCCTGCAGCTACAGCAACGGCGACTCGTCGTCGATCTTATCCCCGCCGCGGAGCCAGCCCCGTCGCGCTATAAAAGGGGACCCCGTGCTCCTCCGAGCACTCAGGCAACCCCAGGCCACCCCCATGGTTTCCCCTTAGCCAGCAATCGTCGGGGAAAGTCCTTTCTTCCTCGTCTCCGGCCAGCTCGGTCGCCGCCGCAATCCAGTGCCATTCATCGCAACCGGAGCTTCCCTCGCCAATCCAACGCCACCAAGAGCTTCCCCGTAGTCGTGCGGAGCTGCCTAGCGCCTCAGCTTCGACCAAGGACCACCGAAGCCCAGAACCCACTCTGCTCCCGAACCACCGTCCGCCGCGAAGCTCGCCGCCGGTGACCTCCTCCGTCCCCGCCTGCCTAGCACCCACCGGGAGAACCGCCTCGGTCTGGCGGATCCATCCCTGCCCTCGGGACCCCGTGGGGAGCTGCCGTTTGCCGACGGCGATCGCCGGAGCCCCGCCCCGTTCGGGCAGAGAGAAAGGAGGGAGAGGAAAAACGGTCAAACCTGACCAGTGGGCCCCCTGGACCCACTGTCAGCGACCCGCGCGCCCGTCCTCTTTGTTTAAGTGAAAGCGCAAAGTCCGGAGTACGCGTCCCCTGCTTCGAAAACGTATTCTCCCCCGCAGCATTTTCCTTTTTCTGATTGTATTAAAACAGAACTTTGACTGATGTTTGACTGGCTATAACTTTTAAAATAAAACTCCAAATGAGTTGATTCTTTTTCCTACCTCTCTCAAATTTCATCTAGTTTATTTTAAGATTTATTTCAAAAATATTTGAGACAACTTTTTGTGCTGTTTTTGAAATGTGTGTTATTTGAATATTTCTCAAAATAGGATTTTTGGAGAAAAGGGCAACCTTCAAAAAGTGCACCCCCACATGCATACACTTGAAGGCAAGCATCCTGAACCCTGGCTTAATATTTTGGATGTTGTGACGATAAAAATCATATGCATGAGTGCATAGTGGAGTTTTCTTTGCTGTGATAAATGGATATGTTGGTGATGGTATTCATCCTCGTAAGCTTCCCTTGCATACCAGAAGGAAGCCGGGAAAGTCGTGGTCTTGGGTAGACACGGGCTTGTCCCTAGTACCTCGTTGGGACGAGTATGTCCGGTATGGCATGGTGAGGCTTGACGAGTGGTAAGTTTACCTGTTAATGGAAATATTTTTGTTATGATAATCATGCAGGGAACACTTGAACCTCCTGAGTCGGCCTTAGATCGAGTCTTGTCCAGTAACCCCCATACTTGCCTGGTACTACCACTTGTCCCTGCCTTAGGTAGGGTACGGTTCAGTAAGTTGTCAACCCCTTTCTAGCACACACCGTACAGAGAGGTCGTGATGAGGGTCCCATGGCCATGGATTAAAGCCAGTCATCCGGTCCGGGGGCATGGGTGTTTCGGTTGTAGCCGAAGGGGTAGCTCCCCTAGTTTGCGCGCGGTATAAATTTTGTGATCCCATGCTACGTCGAGGTTGTAGCCTCCCCACTTAGAGTTTCGCTTGACAGGTGTCGTGGGTGATTCCAGACACCGGTAAGTTAAGCTGGTGTGTGCAGGTCAGGCGTGTTTTCAATTAAAAGACCGTAGACGGAATTAGTCCCGATGGACTAAACAAATCCGCTACCCGTGGGTAAAGAGTACACCCTCTGCAGAGATTATACATCTATTCGAATAGCCGTGTCCATGGTTAAGGACTACAGTCTGGGATAGGTCAAGTGTCGGTCTTAGTGTCGGTCTTCGGAGGAAAAACGGCTACACCAGAACCTTGATTATGGACCGTGACATATGCGGATTATGATCATTATTATTGTGGACTAACCATTTACCTTATTTGTATTTTTGAGTATCCCTGGGATGGTTCTACTTCCTGGATACCCATTACAATTATTCTATATAAGCCCTTTATGTGGTGTCGCTCAGACGCCCGACTGTGGCATGCTTGTTGTTTCTTTTATTTATAAGCCCTTTATGTGGTGTCGCATAGACGCCCGACTGTGGCATGCTTGTTATTTCTTTTATTTATAAGCCCATTATGTGGTGTCGCTCAGACGCCCGACTGAGGCATGCTTGTTATGTCTTATATATATATAAGCCCTTTATGTGGTGTCGCCTAGACGCCCGACTGTGGCACGCACTGTGTTTTATTTTCTGTTATAAGCCCTTTATGTGGTGTCGCCCCGATGCCCGACTGCGGCATTATTATTCTTGCAGTTTCCTCTCGAGGAGTCATTCAGACCCTCGTTTGGCACCCAGTATTTTATTTTGGGTTATTTTTAACCACATGTGTGCATCATGGTTTTCGTATATTTCGTGATAGACGTTGTGATCATAATAATCCGGAGCATGTTTGATATATTATACCCGTGTTCCTGATGTTTGCGAGTACATTCAAACGTACTCACTGGCTTGTCCCTGGCTATTGTCTTGGCCAGATTTCTTGCGCGGAGAAGAGTGTTACGACGACAGCCCCGGAACCTACGCAGTGTTGTCAGCAGCCTCGCAAAGATAGGAGTTATCCTGGTCAGCTGTTCTTGTGGGAAATGGACTCCCATAGACGCAGATGAACCACAAACCGCTTCCGCCATCAACCACTAGAAACCAAGTGTTGTACTCATAGGCCACAATGGTCTTGTACTTCATATTTTGTACTTTGCTTGGAATTCTTGTATCAAGTTGGTGCCTCATAGCTAACAGTAATCCTGGGGCTGGTGAGCACAAAGGCCGTTTTCAGGGAAATTAATATCCCGAAAATCCGGTCGTGACAGACATGGTATCAGAGCCAGGCTGACCATTGGCTAATCCTATCTTAGCCAGGTCAATAGTCCTAGGTTAACCAACCCACCAGACCTTAACCAAACCCCAGCCAAGCTTCTCGTGTAAGATAGCCACATAGTGACCCTGACACTTTGGCAGTCGGTGTCCAACCTATCAGCTTAGCCTGTCGATCACGCGCCAGTGACCGACACCTAACTTGTCTCATTCGTGCGAAGGAAGACTCCGCCCCTTTTTCTATAAAAGGGCACGCTAGCCTCAACCTGGCACAGCACAGCCTCTTTCCCAAACCAAGTCACGATACCTGGCCCCATTGTTCACAATGAGACCACAGCAACCAACCTTGGAGGTTTTGTGACCGTGCTCGCAAACCTCACCCGCCGTGCCTATGCATTAGAGGAGCCCCCAGAATATGTTGTGTACCAAGAGCTCATGAACGGTGAGAGCCGTCAGTTCTGGGCCACTGTACACATTTATGGTAGGGGTCTATCGCCAGAACGCCCCTACAGGTTCACTGGAAGGACCACTCCCTTTGAGCCACAAGCCATCCAACTGGCAGCCCGAGAAGCTATAGTTCAACTCCGAAACTTGTCGCCCAGAGTTAATTGTCGCTCGTTCTACTACTACCCCAGTCGTAACGGGTATGGTAGGACGCCCCAAGTTGCCAACGGAGATCACGAGACGGATCCTGCACTATTGCATCTGGTGCGCTATGTAAGTGCACTCGAGGGACTATTCGATCAAATCACCCTTGATCTGATCGCAGGTCGTAGAGAACTGTTTCGCCGAGCCCCGGCG
Source organism: Triticum aestivum (assembly GCF_018294505.1). NCBI lineage: Eukaryota > Viridiplantae > Streptophyta > Magnoliopsida > Poales > Poaceae > Triticum > Triticum aestivum. Next base: position 452,752,214 of record NC_057814.1, read on the forward strand.
AGAGGAGAAGTGGAGCCCGACACCGACAACCCAGTCGTGCTGTTCGGACACCCGATCGAGCCCTTGAGGTCTGCCCCAGCCATCGACCAAAATACTGTGATGTCCCCAGAAGTGCTTCGCCGCCTTTTGGGAACACACCCCAACGGAGTTGTGACCAACAACCCCCGCGATGGTCATCATCGCTACCCCGACCCTGCAGCCCCTCAACCTCATCCGGCTAATCCCAACGGTGAAACCCGTGGGGAAGATTCGACGTCCACTAGGCAAGCCCGCTTAGATATTAACGGAGTAGACTAAGTCGCTCGAATAGTAACGAGCCTTGTTATTTCTACGCCCTGTAATTGTGTGATCCGGTATCGCCATTATCTAGGGATGTCTGCTGGTGCGCCCCATCATCAAAAGACGTTTTCTCCGGACCCTGTCCTTTTGCCGTCTTTATTATAACGTCATGGCTATGTTTATTTGTGTGTTGCAGCTTATGTTTGTACCTTAAATTCATGCTATGCGCAAACTCTTGTTTTCAACTTAAGGGTGTATAATTCTTTTTTTAAATCAACCCTTAGCAAATCTCGAGGACGAGATTTTTCTTAAGGGGGGTAGTGTTGTAACACCCCAAAATTTTGACCTTGTTATATTAATTAAAATTTTGCCAGGAAATTAAATTTTTATTTTTCTGGATTTCTCCTTTGATTTCAGAACCCTCTTCTCTTTAATATTGTGGGTTTTTACCTTTGGTGGAAACACTCCAAAAGTATTATTGGACTTGTATGCCCTCTTTGTAAAATCAATTCTTTATCAGTGGATTTATTTGCATAATTATTTTTCCTGAGCTCTATTCTTTTAAATTGATCTTTCATAAATTTGGAGCCCCTTTTTCACTGCAACCTTTTGATAAATGCTTTTAAAATTTTCACCAAAATTTGGGGATGTCATGTGAGGTTTCCACATCACTTTTATGCAAAAATATATTTTGGTTATTGGAGATTTTGAGCTCTACATCAATTTTTCAAATCTGGTCCAGTAGGTATTTTACACTACAACCTATTTAAATATTCTTCTAAAAATTCTTCCAAGTGTTTGGTGATGCCAGGAGATGCACATAATTCAACTTCATGCAAAAACCCAGTGATGTTCTTTGAAAGATTTGAGTGAATCATCTTCATTTCCATTTTGGTCCAGTTTGGTGATTTGTGCTGCAACCCCATTTTATTTTGCTCTAGTACCTTTGAGCTTTTCCCTACCTATAGTCCTCCCTACCAAACTCTTAAGTCCAGGAGATTTGACCCATTGGAGTATTTTTGGTGCATGCAATGTCAGCCTTTAGTTTCTGCCCAAAACTGGTTTTCTCATAATCTTGCACTATCAAGTTTCTGTTTTTTGCCAAACTAGCCTTACCACCTTCTTTAGCTCCTAAAGAGACTAGGATCTGGAGAGTTTGGCCACCCCAATAATTGCCTAGTTGCCCATGGCTTTCTGTCGAACACCCTGTGTGCAGGAACAATTTTGGCATGTCCTCTGGTTTGCATTGTGGACTTGAGCCCCTGACCCATCCAGCATGTCCACTAACCTCCCAGATGTCCCTAGCCCTGGCCTGCTAACTACCCGCATCACCCAAGCTCTCTAGAGCGTGCTGGCATTTCGTTGAACACCTGCCGTGCGTGCTCTGGGCGCGCCCAGAGCGCACGTTTTGCACGCGCGCGCATTGAGTCACCGCGTCGCACTGCCACCCTCGACGCGTCCCGTCCCTGGCCCCAGCTCGCCTGCAGCGCCGCGCCATACACTCGCCCCCTCACAGCAAACCTCCAAGCCGCACTGGCACCCTACAGCGTCGCCGGCAGAGCTCCCTTGGCGGCACGCCGGCGTCGGCAGCGGGCTCTGCCGTGGACGGCACCGCCCAAGCCACCCGCGTGCGCCAGCTGCCCCGGGGAACAGCCCGTGCTTATCCACATGCTCGTCGGCACGCGCTCGTCGCCGCCACGACGCCCTGCAGCTACAGCAACGGCGACTCGTCGTCGATCTTATCCCCACAGCGGGGCCAGCCCCGTCGCACTATAAGAGGGGACCCCGTGCTCCTCCGAGCACTCAGGCAACCCCAGGCCACCACCATGGTTTCCCCTTAGCCAGCAATCGTCGGGGAAAGTCCTTTCTTCCTCGTCTCCGGCCAGCTCGGTCGCCGCCGCAATCCAGTGCCATTCGTCACAACCGGAGCTTCCCCCACCAATCCAACGCCACCAAGAGCTTCCCCGTAGTCGTGCGGAGCTGCCTAGCGCCTCAGCTTCGACCAAGGACCACCGAAGCCCAGAACCCACTCTGCTCCCGAACCACCGTCCGCCGCGAAGCTCGCCGCTGGTGACCTCCTCCGTCCCCGCCTGCCTAGCACCCACCGGGAGAACCGCCTCGGTCTGGCGGATCCATCCCTGCCCTCGGGACCCCGTGGGGAGCTGCCGTTCGCCGACGGCGATCGCCGGAGCCCCGCCCCGTTCGGGCAGAGAGGAAGGAGGGAGAGGAAGAACGGTCAAACCTGACCAGTGGGTCCCCTGGACCCACTGTCAGCGACCCGCGCGCCCGTCCTCTCTGTTTAAGTGAAAGCGCAAAGTCCGGAGTACGTGTCCCCTGCTTCGAAAACGTATTCTCCCCCGCAGCGTTTTCCTTTTTCTGATTTTATTAAAACAGAACTTTGACTGATGTTTGACTGGCTATAACTTTTAAAATAAAACTCCAAATGAGTTGATTCTTTTTCCTACCTCTCTCAAATTTCATCTAGTTTATTTTAAGATTTATTTCATAAATATTTGAGACAACTTTTTGTGCTGTTTTTGAAATGTGTGTTATTTGAATATTTCTCAAAATAGGATTTTTGGAGAAAAGGGCAACCTTCAAAAAGTTCACCCCCACATGCATACACTTGAAGGCAAATATCCTGAAGCCTGGCTTAATATTTTGGATGTTGTGATACGGTTACAACATCACCTTGACTTAGAGCATACGCTATTTTATGTGACGATAAAAATGATATGCATGAGTGCATAGTGGAGTTTTCTTTGCTGTGATAAATGGATATGTTGGTGATGGTATTCATCCTCGTAAGCTTCCCTTGCATACCGGAAGGAAGCCGGGAAAGTCGTGGTCTTGGGTAGACACGGGCTTGTCCCTAGTACCTCGTTGGGACGAGTATGTCCGGTATGGCATGGTGAGGCTTGACGAGTGGTAAGTTTACCTGTTAATGGAAATATTTTTGTTATGATAATCATGCAGGGAACACTTGAACTTCCTGAGTCAGCCTTAGATCGAGTCTTGTCCAGTAACCCCCATACTTGCCTGGTACTACCACTTGTCCCTGCCTTAGGTAGGGTACGGTTCAGTAAGTTGTCAACCCCTTTCTAGCACACACCGTACAGAGAGGCCGTGATGAGGGTCCCATGGCCATGGATTAAAGCCAGTCATCTGGTCCGGGGGCATGGGTGTTTCGGTTGTAGCCGAAGGGGTAGCTCCCCTAGTTTGCGCGCGGTATAAATTTTGTGATCCCATGCTACGTCGAGGTTGTAGCCTCCCCACTTAGAGTTTTGCTTGACAGGTGTCGTGGGTGATTCCAGACACCGGTAAGTTAAGCTGGTGTGTGCAAGTCAGGCGTGTTTTCAATTAAAACACCGTAGACGGAATTAGTCCCGATGGACTAAACAAATCCGTTACCCGTGGGTAAAGAGTACACCCTCTGCAGAGATTATACATCTATTCGAATAGCCGTGTCCATGGTTAAGGACTACAGTCTGGGATAGGTCAAGTGTCGGTCTTAGTGTCGGTCTTCGGAGGAAAACGGCTACACCAGAACCTTGATTATGGACCGTGACATATGCGGATTATGATCATTATTATTGTGGACTAACCATTTACCTTATTTGTATTTTTGAGTATCCCTGGGATGGTTCTACCTCCTGGATACCCATTACAATTATTCTATATAAGCCCTTTATGTGGTGTCGCCCCGATGCCCGACTGCGGCATTATTATTCTTGCAGTTTCCTCTCGAGGAGTCATTCAGACCCTCGTTTGGCACCCAATATTTTATTTTGGGTTATTTTTAACCACATGTGTGCATCATGGTTTTCGTATATTTCGTGATAGACGTTGTGATCATAATAATCCGGAGCATGTTTGATATATTATACCCGTGTTCCTGATGTTTGCGAGTACATTCAAACGTACTCACTGGCTTGTCCCTGGTTATTGTCTTGGCCAGATTTCTTGCGCGGAGAAGAGTGTTACGACGACAGCCCCGGAACCTACGCAGTGTTGTCAGCAGCCTCGCAAAGATAGGAGTTATCCTGGTCAGCTGTTCTTGTGGGAAATGGAGTCCCATAGACGCAGATGAACCACAAACTGCTTCCGCCATCAACCACTAGAAACCAAGTGTTGTACTCATAGGCCACAATGGTCTTGTACTTCATATTTTGTACTTTGCTTGGAATTCTTGTATCAATTTGGTGCCTCATCAGCTAATAGTAATCCTGGGGCTGGTGAGCACAAAGGCCGTTTTCAGGGAAATTAATATCCCGAAAATCCGGTTGTGACAACACCGACAGGGGCCGAGCTGGATATGGCCCTCATCGCCAGTCTCCAGGGGGATCCGCTTTGCCAGGTTTCCGGCAGCCGAGGTTTCACCCTCCGGCGTCGCTTCGATGGCCTCTCGCGCCTCTCTCAGGCCTGTGGAGGTCCTTCGGGACACTGCTTCAGCCTCATCCGTGGCCTTGGGAGAGGTGGCCGTCGGCAGTGAATCACTATCCATGGCCTGCGGATCCAGCGAACCCCCCGATGAGGATTGTGGGAGCTGTCGTGGGCCGGACTGCAGCACGTGATTCAACGCATCAGAATTACAAAATAAGGGAGTCGGGCATATAAGTGCGTCAGAGCCTTCGAATACTTATGATCCGGCCGGGGGCTTCTCCCTGGGGCGCCGCTCTAGGCTGCTATCGATGTCCCACGTGGAGTTATCCACGAGGGAGACCTTCCCCTTCTTGGACGCTTCTGCCTCCAGATTTGTGGAGGCCGCCCTCTTCTTCCTTCCCCCCTCAGGGGGAGAGTTGTTGTCCTCCTCCTCCTCCTCGTCCTCGGTGGCAGAGGAGTGAGTCTCGGCGCCTTCGGACGTCACGTTCGTAGCGCCCTTGCGGCGGAGACCACTTCTGGTCTCCTTGGCCTTTTTCTTGGCCTTCTTCTCTGGCGCCTGGTAGGGCGCCGGAACTAGCATCTTCGTCAGAAGCGGGATGGCTGGTTCCTCGGGCAGCAGAGCCGGACACTGAATCTGCTCCACCTTCTTTGTCCAGCCCTGAAAAAATAAATAGGGAGGCTTAGGCACCTCCCCTGAAAAAGCAAGTAAACGATACACCTTGAAATGCGAAAGACTTACCGGACTGGCGGGATGGGCCAGGTCGTGCCCACGGTCCTCGGTCGTCTTCGGCCATGTCTCGTTGGTCTTGAAGAGCACCTTCCAGATATCTTCGTGCGTCGTTCCGAAGATCCGCTGCAAGGTCTGGTGCTCGGCCGGATCAAACTCCCATAGATGGCAAGCCCGACTCTAGCATGGAAGGATCCGGCGAACTAGCATCACCTGGATCACGTTGAAAAGCTTGATGTTCTTGTCCACCATGCTCTGGATGCGCCTCTACAGCACTGTCAGCTCGTCTGATGAAGCCCAATTTAGGCCCTTCTCTAGCCAGGAGGTGAGCCGCATTGGGGCGCCGGACTTGAATTCGGGAGCAGCAGCCCAGGTGGCGTCGCGGGGCTCCGTGATATAGAACCACAGTTGCTGCCACCCTTTGATGGTCTCCATGAAGGAGCCTTCGGGCCATGTGACATTGGGCATCTTGCTCACCATGGCGCCTCCGCACTCTGCGTGTTGGCCACCCACCACCTTTGGCTTCACATTGAAGATCTTTAGCCACAATCTGAAGTGGGGTGGGATGCGGAGGAAAGCCTCGCACACGACAATAAATGCCAAGATGTTGAGGATGGAATTTGGGGCTAGATCATGGAAATCTAGCCCGTAGTAGAACATAAGTCCGCGGACGAATGGGTGGAGTGGAAATCCCAGCCCGTGGACGAAGTGAGGGATGAACACTACCCTCTCATGGGGCTCCGGGGTTGGGATGATCTGTCCCTCGGTCGGAAGCCAGTGGGCGACCTCCTTGGCCAAATATCCGTCCTCCCAGAGCTGGGTGATGTCCTTCTCCTTGACGGAGGAGACCATCCACTTGCCCTGCGCTCCGGATCCGGACATGATCGGAGTGCTTTCTTGAGGTGGAAGAGATGAGGACTTGGGCGCTGGAGCTCAAGAATGGGTGGGCAGAGAGAGAGAAGGCGTGGGTGAAAGGGGGTGAATCCTTATCTCCTTATAAAGGCAGCGAATATCAAGCGCCTCCCCACTCGCCTTAAAACTCGCCTGTTTCCCAAGGGGCATGCAGACGGCACGGTTGGATTACCCACGCCCGTATTGATGAGAATCTCGTGATAAGGGGACACGATCTCTGCTTGGACAAGACGTGCCAGTAAAACCGCATCTCGAAATATGAAGCGGCAGGCCGAAAAACGGTTCGAAATAATGACCGGATGGTGATGTGGTGTCACGCTACAAAAAGTTGTCAATAGATTGGATTCATGAAATATTATACTCTCTGCAGTTGTGTGTGGTACTTGTTTTGCAGAGCCGGACGCGTTCTTTGTGTTCGAAGGCTGTTTTGGAGTATTCGGAGGAGGAAACCGCCTTGCAATGCCGAACACAATCTGCGCGCCGGACACCTCCTCATTGAAGCCTGGTGTCGGAGTAAATAGCCACGGGTAGCCTAACCGACTACCCATGGTTATTCACAAATTATCAGGCTGATCGAGCCTTCAAGCATTCAAAGCATTGGGCCGACTTCCCCTGGCCGACTGCCGCAGGGCCGGCTCCCCAAAGGCGACCCGGCCCCGGTAACCTCCCCCAAGATGGTTGCGAGATGGCTGACTCCAGGAAGCCGGCACCAAGAGGACCGACTTCCAAGAGCCAGCCATGAAGCGCGCCGACTCCACGAAGCCGGCCAAGACCACACCCACCAAAAACTACACCCACATAACGGTGACAAGACGGGGTGTGGCCACAGTGCGGCCCACTACCCCCGAAGCGCGAGGCAGGCATGGCCACAGGACGCCGTACGGGTCAGCCATCTCCCGTCCGGCTCGGCACTGTAGCTATGCCGGCCTCAACGTCATCCACGACCAGCGCCAGTACGGCCCACGGGCGGCGGGCCCCTTTAGCCAGAGAGAGAGGCGAAGGCGGCCCAGCCTCCCCTAGTCGGCCAAGGGCGTAGCCGGCCCCCAGAGGCCGGCTACCCCCTCCCTCGAAGCATGTGCCACATTATGGACACAAGACGAGGTAAGGCTACAGTGAGAGCCCTCGAGGCGGCACACTGTAGCCACGCTTACCTCGACGGAGCCCTCGTCATCTAGGGCGAGGCTACAGTAAGCAGCCACCGACAAGACCCTAGGCGGTGGGGCCGGCCTGTCGACCAAGAGGCCGGTAGCCGGCGGGACCCACCAGTCGGCGGGCCCCAACAGCCGGTGGAGAAGCCGGCGAGCGTAAACACTGACGACTGGGACCCGCGCCCAGCCGGATTACAATTTTACCACCGGGGGGTAGGCCTATATAAACCCCCCGGGGCACCCATGCAAAGGGCTGGCTTCTTAGAGTGACACACACACCATAGAGAGAGGGAAGTGAGAGCTAGCCTTGATCTTCTTCTCCCTTGAACCCAACAGCTCTAGGAGCAATTGTAGCTACTCTTTCTGATCTAGTGATCATGCGGAGACCCTGCAGAGCAGGACTAGGGGTGTTATCTCCACGGAGAGCCCTGAACCTGGGTAAGATTCGCCGGCGTGCATGTCTTCGCCTCATCCCCTTTCCAGGCACCGGCGACGTCTTACTGGCACCCACCATGATAAGCCACCCGTTGGCATATGTCGCACCTACCACCCGACACCTGGTTAAGGGGCTACTGAGGGAGTCCTAGATTAAGGGGTACTCGCGCGTCCGGCCTGTTGGACATGGGCCGGACTGATGGGCTGTAAAGATACAAGACCAAAGACTCTCACCCATGTCCGGATAGGACTCTCCTTGGCGTGGATGGCAAGCTTGGCGTTCGGATATGAAGATTCCTTTCTCTGTGACCGACTTTGTACAACCCTAGTCCCCTCTGGTGTCTATATAAACCGGAGGGTTTACTCCATAGGGACAATCATAATCATACAGGCTAGAATTCTAGAGTTTTAGCCATTACGATCTCATGGTAGATCAACTCTTGTAATACTCATATTGATCGACATCAATCAAGCAGGAAGTAGGGTATTACCTCCATAGAGAGGGCCCGAACCTGGGTAAACATCGTGTCCCCTGTCTCATGTTACCATCGACCTTAGATGCACAGTTCGAGACCCCCTACCCGAGATCCGCCGGTTTTGACACTGACAGTGGACTACTCCCTCCTCATCGTGGTGGCCGCTGGGATGATGAAGATGGCCACCGGTGATGATTTCCCCCTCCGGCAGGGTGCCAGAACGGGCTCCCGATTGGTTTTCAGTGACTACAGAGGATTGCGGCGGCGGAACTTCCGATCTAGGTTAACCCCGAAGGGTTTTGGAATATTTGTGAATTTATAGGGAGAAGAGGGGTGGGGGAGGCCACCGAGGTGGGCACAACCCACCTGGGCGCGGATCGGGGCCCAGGCGCGCCCAGGTGGGTTGTGCCCCCCTTGGGGCACCCCCTAGGTGCTGCTCTGGCCCATCCTGGGTGTTCTTGTCCATAAAAATTCTCCAAAAAGTTTCGCGGTGTTTGGACTCTGTTTGATATTGATTTTCTGCTATGTAAAAAACAAGCAAAAAAACAGTAACTGGCACTGGGCACTGGGTCAATACGTTAGTCCCAAAAAATGATATAAAGTTGCTATTAAATCATTGTAAAACATCCAAGAATGATAATATATTAGCATGAATACTTCATAAATTATAGATACGTTGGAGATGTATAAGAATCCCCAAGCTTAATTCCTACTCGTCCTCGAGTAGGTAAATGATAAATGGAAGTGTGAATGCTAGTTAAGTGCATAAGTTTGATCAATGATAATTTCAATCACTTTTCCTAGCATCATAACATCAATTCTTTCTTATAAAACTTCTCATGTTAAAGTAGCAACCAATTCACATGTTAAGGTTCAAACAATGAATTCTCTTGAAACTCAACAACATATGTTCTTAGTCACCAAGCAATTGTAATTCAACTTTCAACAGAGTTTAAGTAAGAGCTCCACATACTCAACCATCATATAGTCTTCTATGATTGCTAACACTCACCGCATACACATGAGCAAAGCGTTTCAACCGGACACATAGAAAGAAAGGGGCTTATAGTTTCGCCTCCCAACATATTCACCTCAAGGGTGATGTCAACAATAATAACTCATGCTACCCATATTCAACTGGACATATGTGCCTAGATCTTTCCTCACCACATGATGCTTGCCAAAGGAGAAAAATAAATAGGAATAGCGAGAAAAACTTTGACTCTTGCATAAAAGTAAATACATAAAGTAAAAGATAGGCCCTTCGTAGAGGGAAGCAGAGGTTGCCATGCGCTTATTTGTTTGTATGCTCAACCCCTTAGTGCAAAAGAATGTCATGTTATATTGTCCCTTGTGATGGCAACCTTTATTATGTAGTCTGTCACTTTTATTCTTTACCATCACAAGTTTGTACAACGCTAAATTTTCTCTTACACTAAATGATCTCACACTTTTAGAAGCAATTTTTATTGCCTTATTGCACCGATGACAACTTACTTGAAGTATCTTACTCAATCCTTAGGTAGGTATGGTGGACACTTGAAAATAAGATTTGGGTTTAAGGGTTTTTGGATGCACATGTAGTATCTCTACTTGGTGCGGAATTTTTGGCTAGCAAAGATGGGGGGCAAGCACCACATGTTGAAGGATCTATGACAATATAACTTCTATGTGAATATGAACAAACATAAATCATTACGTTGTCTTCCTTGTCCAACGTCAACAATTTTGGCATATAATATTTTGATGGGGGCTCACAATCACAAAAGATTTCCAAGATAGTGTATTTGCATGTGAAAGTTCTCTTCCTTATACTGATTATTCATGAATTGCTTGTATGACCAATATTGTGATTGTCAAGCCTCAAAAGATTTCACTTTCTAAACCCAATGTGAAGCTACCACTAGGCATGATATGAACATATAATTTCAACTTCATTACATTCAATTTATTCAACAATTTACTCATAGGATATAAGTGAAGCACAAGAGTAAATGACAAACTACTCCAAAAATATATAAGTGAAGATCATGCAAGTAGTTGAGTAAATAGATAGCTAAGTGAGAACTCTCTCTTATTTAAAAGTTTCAGATCTAAGTATTTTATTAAAACAGATAGCAAAAACAAAATAAAATGACATTCCAACAATAGCACACATCATGTGAAGAAGCAAAAACTTAGGTTCAACCGATACTAACCGATAATTGTTGAAGAAGAAAGGTGGGATGCCTACCGGGGCATCCCCAAGCTTAGATGCTTGAGACTTCTTGAAATATTATCTTGGGATGCCTTGGGCATCCCCAACCTTGATCTTTTGTGTCTCCTTAATTCCTTTTACATCATGGTTTTCCTAAATCTTAAAAGCTTCATCCACACAAAACTCAACAAGAACTCGTGAGATACGTTAGTACAAACCAATAAAAAACTTTATCATTATCTACTGTAGCAAATCACTAAAATTATTATTCAACATTTCATACTAAATGCCTCTGCATATTTAATATTACTATCCTTGAATAGAATCATTAAACAAGCAAACATATGCAAACAATGCAAGCATAACAGCAATCTGCCAAAATAGTACAGTCTGTAAAGAATGCAAGATTCATCATACTTCCCTAACTCCAAAAATTATGAAAATTTACCACACTTTAGAAAATTTATCAGATCTTATTTTGCAAAAAGTTTCAACATTTTATCACATTCTGACTTTTCAAGGGACGTTTTGCAACAGCGGTAAACTTTCTGTTTTGAAACAGCAACATGTAGACTTGCAAAATAAGCATGGTAAAGGCTATCCTTGGCATTTTTTATTGAAAAGAAAGATGCAAAATATTATTCCAAATTACAGCAAGCAAATCCTATCAAAATAAAATGATGCTCCAAGCAAAACACATATCATGTTACGAATAAAAATGTAGCTCCAAGTAAGGTTACGGATAATGTTGGAGACGAAAGAGGGGATGCCTTCCGGGGCATCTCCAAGCTTAGTTGCTTGGATCTTCCTTGGATATTAACTTGGGGTGCCTTGGGCATCCCCAGGCTTAGGGTATTGTCACTCCTTATTCTCCTCATATCGACATCTCACCCAAAACTTGAAAACTTCAATCACACAAAACTTAACGGAACTTCGTGAGATAGGTTAGTATGATAAAGAGCAAACCATTCCACTTTGGTACTATCAAAGACAAGATTCAGAATTGTTTCCACACAATGCCTACTGTAGCATATCATTTCCACAATTTATATTGAGCAATATAAGCCATACAAACTAGAAAACAAGCCAACTATGCATCGAAAACAAAACAGTCTGTAGTAATCTGTACTCCAACCATACTTCTGCTACTCCTAAAATTCTGGAAAATTAGGACCACATGAGAAATTTGCATATTAATCTTCTGCAAAAAGAATCAACTCAAAATAACTCTTCTGTTAAAAACTAGAATTATTTTCGTGAACGCAAAAGTTTCTGTTTTTCAGCAAGATCAACGCAACTATCACCCAACATGATCCTAAAGGCTTTACTTGGCACTTTATTGAAACAAAAGCAATAAAACATGATTAATACAGTAGCATAATCATGTGAACACACAAAAATAGTAGGTAAGAGTGTTGGGTTGTCTCCCAACAAGCGCTTTTATTTAATGCCTTTTAGCTAGGCATGATGATTTCAATGATGCCCGCATAAAAGATAAGAATTGAAACATGAAGAGAGCATCATGAAACACATGCCAAGCACATCTAAGTTTGACCCACTTCCTATGCATAGGGATTTTGTGTGCAAGAAACCCATGAAAACAAGAACCAACTAGCATAGGAAGGCAAAACAAGTAGAACTTCAAAACAATCAACACATAGAGAAGAAACTTGATAATATTGAGATATGTAAGCGCATAAGTTCCTCTCTCATAATAATTTTCAGAGGCATCATGAATGGATTCAACAATATAACTATCACATACAGCACTCTTTCCATGATGCACAAGCATAGAAAATTTATTACTCTTTATGGCATACATGTCATCATAATAATCATCATAGATAGCAACTTTATTGTCATAGTCAATTGAAACCTCTTCCAAAATAGTGGATGTATCACTAAATAAAGTCATGACCTCTCCAAACCCACTTTCATCAATATTCTAATAAGATTCAACACCCTCCAAAATAGTGGGATCACTACTACCTTGAGTTGACACTCTTCCAAACCCACTTTCATCAATGTAATCATTATAAATAGGAGGCATGCTATCATCATAATAAATTTTCTTATCGAAAGTAGAAGGAATCAAAGGATCATATTCATTAAGCAAAGCATCCCCAAGCTTAGGACAAGCATTATTCCCAGCAAATAAATCTTCAAACGTTTCATACTCATTAAACATAGCATCCCCAAGCTTGTGGTTTTGCCTATCATGACAATCATTCTTATCAATAGCATGAATGGCACCAATAGTGTAGCAAACATTATTATCGTATTCTTCCAAGCAAGTGCTAAAAAGATTTTCAGGATCATAAGGGATATTGTTGTCTTCCCAATCATAATCATTACAACAAGTAGTAGGTATCACAAAATCATACTCAATATCATCATCTTCCACCAACATATTTGATTCACATTCATGATGCACAATGGTGATAGGAGCAACATTATTTGGGAGAGATACCTTTTTACCTCTATTCTTTATTCTTTTCTTTTTCTTCACCACATCATGTGTGGGTTTAATAATTTTTTCCAAGCTTCTTGTTGAAGAGACTGATTGGATAGGAAGCTCCTCCTCGTTACCTGATTCATCATAATAAACACTAGGAGGGTATTGGGATATATTTTCCGTTTCATTAGTACTCTCTTCATATTCTATTTGTTTTCTTATCTTTAGATACTTGGCAATATAAGGATTCTCAATGCAATTTACCGCACAAAACATATAAATTTCTTCTAGATCAAAATCAAGAAATCTCTCGGGATTTGGAAAACCCTTAGTTATACGTTTAATTTCTTCATACCCCAGAAGAAGACTAAGCTTTTATGATGCTCAAGGGTAATCAAGTTATCACAATTTTTGGACATGATTTGATCATGAAATAATTTGCATTGGAGATTTAAATGACCATGTTCATTGCAAAGTTCACAAGGATGGCGAAAAATTACATCTTTCAGCACAATCATCTAGCCTCTCTTGCAACTTTTTCGTTTCTAAATATTTATGCTTCTTACAAAATCTATCTTCCCTTTTTGGTGTGCAAAGGCACTCCCAATTCACTCCGCAAAAAGTGACATGCTTATAAGAATTATTTTTGTCATGATTTGTGCAATCATCATTAGCATTTTGGATATTGGAAGAATTCATACTAACAACATTGCAATCATGCCCATCATTAAAATATTTTGTGCCAAACATTTTATTAACTTCTTCTTCTAACAATTGAGCACAATTTTCCGATCCATCATTTTCAAGAAATATATTATAAAGATGATCAATAATATGATGCAACCTCAATTCCATTTTTTATATAGTTTTCTTTTATAAACCAAACTAGTGATAAACAAGAAACTAATAGATTCAATTGCAATATCTAAAGATATACCTTCAAGCACTCACCTCCCCAGCAACGGCGCCAGAAAAGAGCTTGATGTCTACTACGCAACTTTATTCTTGTAGACTCGTGTTGGGCCTCCAAGCGCAGAGTTTTGTAGGACAGTAGCAATTTTCCCTCAAGTGGATGACCTAAGGTTTATCAATCCATGGGAGGCGTAGGATGAAGATGGTCTCTCTCAAACAACCCTGCAACCAAATAACAAAGAGTCTCTTGTGTCCCCAACACACCAAATACAATGGCAAATTGTATAGGTGCACTAGTTCGGTGAAGAGATGGTGATAAAAGTGTAATATGGATGGTAGATATTGATTTTTGTAATAGGAACAATAAAAAAACAGCAAGGTAACAAGTAACAAAAGTGAGCACAAACGGTATTGCAATGCTTGAAAACAAGGCCTAGGGTCCATACTTTCGCTAGTGCAATCTCTCAACAATGCTAACATAGTTGGATCGTATGATTATCCCTCAAAGTGCAATAAAGAATCGCTTCTGAGTTCCTATTAGCGGAGAACAAGAAATAGAAATTTTTTGTAGGGTACGAAACCACCTCAAAGCTATTCTTTCCGATCAATCTATCCTAGAGTTCGTACTAAAATAACGCAAGTTATTCTCCCCGATCGATCTAATCAAGAGTACATACTAAAATAAAACCATATCACACACATCAACCAACTCTAATATCACCTGGATACTCCAATGTCACCACGAGTATCCGTGAGTTAATTCAACGATATGCATCAAACAACTTCATTATCATAATATTCAATCCACTCAAAGAACTACAAGGAGACCCCAAAGTTTCTATCGGAGAAAAGATAATAAAAATGTGCATCAACCCCTATGCATAGATTACCGCAATGTCACCTCGGGAATCCGCAAGTTGAGTGCCATAACATACATCAAGTGAATCAATATGATACCCCATTGTCACCTCAAGTATTCATACCGCAAGACATACATCATTAGTTCTCAAATCTGAACATTCAATCCGACAAGACAAAACTTCAAAGGGTAAACATTCAATTCATCACAACAAGAGTAGAGAGGGCAGAAACATCATATGATCCATCTATGTTAACAAAGCAAATGATATATCAAGATCGTGACATCTCAAGATCATGAGAGAGAGAGAGAGAGATTAAACACATAGCTACTGGTACAAACCCTCAGCCCCGATGGTGGACTACTCCCTCGTCATCGTGGTGGCCACCGGGATGATGAAGATGGCCACCGGTGATGATTTCCCCCTCCGGCAGGGTGCTGGAACGGGCTCCCGATTGGTTTTCGGTGGCTACAGAGGCTTGCGGCAGCGGAACTTCCGATCTAGGTTAACCCCGAAGGGTTTTGGAATATTTGTGCATTTATAGGGTGAAGAGCGGGTGCGGGGCGCCACCGAGGTGGGCACAACCCACCTGGGCGTGACTGGGGGCCCAGGCGCTCCCTGGTGGCTTGTGCCCCCCTCGGCGCACCCCCAGGTGCTGCTCTGGCCCATCCTGGGTGTCCTGGTCCATAAAAATTCTCCAAAAAATTTCGCGGTGTTTGGACTCCGTTTGATATTGATTTCCTGCGACGTAAAAAACAAGCAAAAAAATAGCAACTCTTACTGGGCACTGGGTCAATAGGTTAGTCCCAAAAAATGATATAAAATTGCTATAAAATGATTGTAAAACATCGAAGAATGATAATATATTAGCATGAATACTTCATAAATTATAGATACGTTGGAGAAGTATCACTCACCTGAGCTGCTCCATCGACAGAAGCATCAACAAAACCAGACATCACGACTCCTGACCGTCTTTCGCCGCCTCAGATCTCCTTCCTTGCCGCCGGCACCCACGGCAACTGTATCACCACCATCGACTCAGTAGATGAACCTGAGGAGTACACGGGTCCACAAGAGAGGTCGCGCTCTTTTATTTCTACTTATGTTATGCATTGCTTAATATTACCTGCTACTTTATCGTCCTATTCACCTCTCAGACTCCAAGTCAGGTCCAAATTAATGTTCAAACTTGAGTTTTGAAATTACTTGTGGGGCACATATTGAGGCAGCAATGAATAGTATCTTTGTCTATTATCTGGTTCACCTAGGGTATGCTTATGTTGTTCATCTTGGGTGGGAAATAAATAGCAAAGCAATCATCATCTGTCTTTTTATTAAATTAAAGCTATCATCAGCCTGCTACCATTTTTTTTGGATCCATCCACTAGTTGTTACCATCACTCTAGATTTCTGCATGCTCTCCTTACATAATCTCACTATATTTTTTCGTATGCATGTCAGATATTGTACACAGTCATGCTAAACATGTAGAGAAAAAGAGAAGAGTTTTGTGCGGCAATACAATGTCATGCAGACATCGCTCCCTAGTGGGTTCAATGGCAAACCCTCCGCCCCCTCTCCAGATTGTAATCTTGAGGAAGATATCTGTTCTGAGGCAGATTCAGACGCAGCTGACAACTCCTATTTACCCCCCAAGGTGTTTGCTCTAACTTGGCATGATGATAGACATCATATATGTGAAATTATGTCATGCTATCCTTTTTAGTTAAACAATATACATGTCAACTATTTCATGCCCTCTTTTTTCCACACTATCTATTGCATCTGTCTCTCATACAATGTCTGTACATTCAACTATGTTTCATGTTTATCAGCCATTTGAATTGGAGCGAGTGATGGCAGTATCTAGCGGAGTAAAAACACGGTCTTCAAATCAAACAATGCTACCTCTTGGTGGAGATAGGACCCCAGTTGTACATGCACGAGAACCAGCCCTACCACACATAACCCAGACTCTCGCAGATTGTACCCCTACTGCAATGGACAAAGAACCAGCTTCACCCAATCTAACCCCAACCCCAGCAGATAGTAACCCAGTACCTGTTGACACAACACCATCTCCACCACAGACAGGCCCTGACCACAAAGCTCCCAAACAAGAGCAGTTAGTAAGGCAACTCCAGTTCCCAAAGCGCCAGTACTACCACGGTGAACCCCAACCTCACCAGTTAGTACACCTATTCCTGTAGAGGAAGCACAACCAGCCATTCGTAGTTTAGCATCTATCGTGTTTGATGTTGTTAAATCCTATGTGTGTATCTTCCCATCATGGAAATATTATACTGAAGATGAAGGAAAATACTAGTTGCAGGTGTTTGTCCAGGAGTTATGTGTAAGTAATGTTATTCATGGCAATTACTTTGCTTTGTCCCATACATTCTACCTCCATGATGGTTATAATAGAGCAAATTTTCCCATTTTTCTCTATAGAGAAGGACCGATTTGGAAACTCGGGATGAGGTAACCTGTGCTAATACCTCTGCTATCTTCAAGAATGCTTGGTTGGCAGTATCGGAATTACCTAAAGAAAACGTACTTCACTGGCAAAGAAACTCATCAAATTCCCTTACGTTCTCCAGGGACACATTTACTGGAAGATGGCTGGGAACGCCTTGTTCTGTACTGGTCCCGAACCAAGAATGTGGTAAGGTCTATGAGCTCATTTTTTATTTTTAAGTATTATATGCCTGCGTCTTACTGTACTCTAGTCATGTAGAACAAGTGCTTAAACCTGCAGAACAACTGTTCTCATTTAAGGTTCCATTGCTATCATGCATACTACTTTGCTCTTGAATCACTGTATTTTCTCATACAAACTTATTTTTAAATTGAAGGATCCAAACGAAACTCCAATGGCACAACAGGTATGTTTATGCATGTTTCTTTAACAGGTTTGCTCTTATAAATAGCTCTGTTGATTTAATTTCAATTGTGTATACAGTTGACTTCTTATATCATGCACATTACTAGCATGACAATAGAGCCAATAGTGTTGTTGTACATGTAGACCCGTGGTACCCATCTGAAATCTTGTTGTGTCGTGTAGTTTCCCACACTTTGTATTCTCTCAGTGCTGCTTTGTCTTGAACTGATATGATTTGAACCATGTCTATTTTAATTTGGCAAGACAATGTAGTGACAATAGGACATAGATATATGTTTATTTGATGCTTTTATTATGTACTACTTGGCAATAGAAGACTTGGTAGTTTAATCTGTCGACCTTACTAATGAACTGGTTCACCGAAATGAGTTTCATATACTAGTACATGCTAAACCTGTTATGTGTCTACTTGTTTCTTCTTTTAGAATAATGACAGAATATTCGGGAAGAGTGCCTTATTAAGCAATGGTAAAGGAAGTAATGAAGATAAGGTTCAGGATAATGAGATATCCTTGTTGGTCTCTACTACCTCTTGAGCTTGCGTTGGTTTTTCCCTTGAAGAGTGTCGGGGATATACCCCGTGGTATGACCTGGCCGGAAGTATGACCCGGTTAGGACTTGGTGTTTCATTGGTAAACCACCCGAGCCTGGTGACTCATTGGTGACCTGGCAGATTGTAAGCCTGATTGTAAGCCGGCAGACAGTTATAAGCCAGATTGTAAGCCGGCGAACAGTTATAAGCCAGATTGTAAGCTGGCAGACAGTTATGACCCAACAAGTACTTTGCCATGAAAATGAGTCGCCTGGAGTTAAGAAGCCCAAGACGTTAAGAAGCCCATGGTGAGACGCCCATGATGAGAAGCCCATGGTGAGACGTCAGAATAGGTTAAGTCCTAATCCGAGTTGGACTCTGCATGTAACCCGCCCCTTCAACTTATATAAGGAGGGGCGGGGCACCCCAAGAGGGAGAAGTAAGAAGCTCAATAATCTCTAGGGCTAGACACAACTAGGAGAGCCGGAGATACGGCGACTCCCTCATGATGATAATGAGACCTAGCCACAAACAACATGCAGGGTTGTGACTGGATGATGTTTCCCGGGGCCCGAAGCTGTCTAAACCCTTGTCTTGTGTGTTTGTCCACTTCGCGTATCTCGATTCTGATCAACCCCTCTCAAGCTACCACATAGATGCGTTGGCCTCATGACTAAGTCCTCACGCGAAGGACATCTGTCGTGACAATTCCACGACAGTTGGCGCCCACCGTGGGACCTGCGCATGGTGGTGATGAGTTCTGGGAGGGATCTCCCCAGGGATCGAGGAGTTTGCAATTTTTCATATGAAGATTTTATAATCTATAAGATTGAAGTCAAAATTAGGGTTTGGTACTCTGTGTACCGCCGACGCTACACGAGCCGTCGAATTGGATAGGAGATCGATTTCTACTGCTGCTGTCATGAGTCGCCGAGACAATCAAAGTTTTGCTGCCCGTGCACTATTACGTTGTCTTGAGTCCAGATGGCATCGACTCATACTTTGGTATTAATCCCTTTGCGAGAAAGCCGCCGACCGACTAGCTACCGATTCTAGAGGTGAAGGCAAAAAGTGATCCATCCAATGATGCATCAGCATGAGAGGAAAAGACAAACCAACGATGACTCGGAAGAGAATTTGGTCATGAGTTCACGACGTCTCCGAGCCGTTTTCAGCTTCGCGCTGGCCGTACCTGCTCCGCTCCACCTCCGCCTCGCTGTGCTGAGCCACCGCCGTTCGAAGGCCCTTGCCGGCTTACCATGCTGTCTGTCCACTACTGCTTGTTCACGGCCTCAAGCCGGCTTGTTCCATTGCTGAGCCGCCGCCGGGTCGATCTCCTGCCTTAGAGCCTCTCCGGGTTAAATTGCTGAACCGCTGACGATGAGCTGCCGGCTATCTTCTTCCACTGCGTTGTAGCTCCTGCTGTTCCAGCGCTCCGCGATAGGTCGCCGTCGCCTGAGTCGCCGGCCCCGAGCCGCCGCCTACCTCCAATCTCCGCTAGTGGTGGGTTACTGCCTTCCGTAGTTGCTGTTGGGATTCGAGCCCAGGTCTTCAAGCTGTCGTGCTCCGCCGGTTTTCCTTCGCTTCAGCACCGCCTTGCTGCCTCGCACGACGATTCGTTGCGTTGAGCCGCCCTCGCTGACCCGCCCGTCGTTTGAAGCCGCCATAGCCGGGGCCTCGTTGAGCTGCTTCCGCTGAGCCACCCTGCCTCAACGCCATGCCCTCCAATCGCCTTTTTCGAGGCACCATCTCCGCCCTGGTCCGCACCGGCGCCTAAAGTCGTCCCGGCCTTGTGGCCGTCTTCGTGGTGGCTTTAAGTCGTCGTCCTTCTGAGCCGCCTGCGCCCCTGAGCTGCTGCCGTCGACCTTGCTCGAATGTTCCCTTGACTCGCCTTTGAACCGTAGTACCTCGGGCCGCAAATTGCCACCTCCAAACCAGCCGTCTTGAGCCGCCAGGAATTCACCGGCGAGTTGCCGGCGTGCCTCGCTCCGTTGTGAGTTGCCGCCGAGCGCCATGACCCGCCTGCCTCTTTGCAGAGCTGCCTTCGCCAAGTCGCTGTGAGTCGCCCCCGGCCTCACCTTCACCGCCGCGCCGTTGAGCATCTGCTCCGAGTCGCTGCGTTCGCCTCGAGGCGCCAGGTCTCGCTGATTCGACCCCGAGTCGATGTCTCTGCGGCCATGGTTCGACTCTGCCTTTTCTTCTGCTACGCGCGTGGCTGTCCGAGCCACCCTCCTGCTACCTTTGACTTGGCCCGTTGCACCGAGACCCGCCCCCGACAGTCTTCAAGCCGCCGTCTCCGCCGGCGACCTCCACCAGTTTCCTCCGCCCTGCCCCGAGCGGCCCCGCTTCCGCAGCCTCGAGACGAGCTGCGGGTCGCCCATCATCGCACTTCGAACTGCCATCCACCTCTGCTCCAAGTTGCCTCTACTCTGGGTCATCCCCGAGCCATCGGCATTGAACAACCCGAGTGGTTTCGCCTCTACAATCCCCATGGCCTCGTGCTAAACCACCTGCATCACCTCTGAGTCGCCGCGGCCGCGACCCGCCCCGTTTAGGCCGGCTTACTGCTGCTACTCATGCTGTTCTCCCATGCTGACCTACTGCTGGCTCTGCCACACTGTTTCTGACCCGCAGTGACCTCGCCTCCTCTCGCTACTCCCCTCGCGCGCGCCACTCCGGCCTTCCCTGCTGCGTTTCTCTGCCTCCCCGCGTTCGCCAGCTCACCATGCCTCCGCCCAGCCGCCCTCTGGCTCTGCCCGCGTGCTTGCTTGCTGCGCTGACTCGGCCCTGTTCCTGTCATACATAGAAAAAGGAGGTGGTTTCAGATATACCTGCATGGCCTTGCCTCTGCACATATCGATGGGATCCTTCATCGCTCTTGGCCCCTCCCTGTTAACTCGCCTTGCCGCAGCTAAGTCATCGTACTTGTGGTCCCGAGCCGCCAAGCTGGTTTACTATTCACCTGCTCAGCTGCCTCCCCGTCGCCAGTTCTACCCACGCTACTCTGCCATATGCTCTGCGTTGCTCCACTTCCAAGTTGCCACCGCTGCCATGGTAGGCCCTGAGCTGCCTCGAGCGGCCTTGTTCTTCTGCCATAGCTGTGCCATCAAGCCACCCTTGTCATGGTCGTTTTCATCCTTGCCGCCGCGTTGAGCCAAACCACGCTCTGCTTCGGGTCGCCTGCAAGCCGTCGTGGCCCTGCTTGTGAGTCGCCTGGGCTACACCATGGGCCAGGGGCCGTCTCCATCGCCGACCACGGACTCATGTTGAGAGCCGCCGTAGCTGACCTGCCGGCCCAGATGATTCTTCAGCAAGCCGCCGTTTCGAGCCGCCCTTATTATATCACCACTGCAGCCTACCTCAGTTGCTTCCGCCTCGAACGGGCTCTCCATGTTCCTGTATTACGGGTGTGGGGAGGTCGAGTTGGGAAAAGGCCATGCGATGAAATCTGGGCTACTCATATTGGTTGCAGAAATACTTAATACTTACTCAGATTAAATCTGGTCTACGCAAAGATCATATGTCGTCAAAACATCAGGTGATGTTCGTCCAGTTTATTTTTATAGCATATATTGTTTTTGACAAAGAACAATTACTTTGGTCTATATATTTTCATGTGCAGGACAAATTGTCTACTACAGAAGTGACCATCATGTCACGAAGTTTATTAAATGGCTCATATTGGGATATACAATGAGTACTGCGAGGGTCATTAACTTGCCACCTTGCCGTCAAGATTCAACATATTTCAGCAATCCGCTGTTTAACTATATGCCGGTTCATATCACGGTCAAGCATGGGGAGTCTCAAGCCAACTCCTTGAGTAGTCTTAAGACTCGGGGGGCTACAATGACATGACTCGACGGAATTGGCCAGTCTCAGTGAATTCAAGAAGCCCGGGTCATTGGAGGGAAGATAACCCGATCCTGGAGGCTACTGCCATATTGATGAAAATTTAAAGGCCGGCAGAGCATTTCCGGCTTGAAATGAAGGATTCCGGTTTAAAATCCGGCTCAAGAGAAATCTCTCTCCCACAATGTTGTGAGCTCTCAATATCCGGCTCAACACCCGGCTCAAGAAGAATTCATCTCTCGCAAGTTCGAGTTAAGATTGCCAAAGAGAACTTGCCGCCATGATGTGCGGTTCAAACATGGGTATCATGCCTTATTGGTTTATCATATTATTGATCACTTGGGGGCTTCTTGCTCAATGAGCATAGTTGTTTTTACCCTCTTGATCCGGCTTACACGCCTTATTACAAATCACTTGGGGGCTTCATGTTCAAACATAGGTGTATTCACCAAAGAGAACATAGCGTTACTACCCTCTTGACCGAATATCTCACTTGGGGGCTTCCTGTTCAAACATAGGTGTATTCACCAAAGAGAACATAGCGTTACTACCCTCTTAACTGGGTTATCTTGTTCAAACATAGGTGTATTCACCAAAGAGGATGTAACCCTTTCGGGTCATCCTGCCTGTATGCCAGATGCTTCTCCATCAGGTAATCCTGATTGACCCGCCGTACTCTTAAACAGTCAAACTTTTAAACAAGACCCTGAACTCGTTAAGGTTAAAATGCCGATTTGTCATGTGAGAGCACGGCTTACGGATAGGGAGGATGAACCCAGGCTATTAAGCCGCCTTCATTGAAACTTGGTTAAACCTGCCTGTTTGCATGATGCTACACCGACCTCATGTACTCTCGATAAGTCAATCTTGAAACAAGACCCTGAACTTATCCAGGTTAAAACATCGATTGGGTCATGTGAGATCCGGCTTATGGAAAGCGAGGATACTCCAGTGGCTATCATGCCAGTTTCATTGAAGTAAGATTCAAGCTTCAAAAGCCGACATTTTTTATTCTGTTATCATACACATACATCATCATATATTGCATCATACATTGCATCATCATAGAATGCGTCATATATGCATGGATATACTGGTTTATATGGCAGGAATCGGTTTTCAAACCAGGTTATATTATTCAAATCTTTAATAGCCAACATGGCTGGATTTTTATTATGGTTATCAATAACCAGTATTATGATTGAGGTTTTCAAAGCCGATCCAGAGTAATGGCTATTATTTCTTCATTCAAGAATACCAGCTCGCAACAAGGAGTATGGTTCAATATTGCTATGCAAGGATTCAACAATATCATACACATAGTGGATATGCTTTATTTACAATGGAAGGGATAGTCCCGAGTCGCTGTAGGGTTACGACCCGGCACTTGGGGGCTATATTATTCAGATCATGATTATATCAAATATGGAAGTGCCATGTTGCTGCAAGCATGCACCATGACACTTGGGGGCTAATGCAAGGTCATTTTTTAGTTGCCTTATTGAAGACTCGACTCATCACATCGTAATGAGTCGGCCCTTGGGGGCTACCAATTGCTCCTGTCAAAAATTCAAAGTACACAAGCTTTAATCCATTATATTGAAGGGTCCATTGCTCAGTTGGTAGAGCACAAGGCTCTTAACCTTTTGGTCGTGGGTTCAAGCCCTACGATGGAGGCTACATCATATGATGTTATTTTCAATGAAGTTCCAGCTCAGTATTGTCTTGCTGAGCCGGCCCTTGGGGGCTACACGTTGCTGTTCAAGTCTACATGATCATATCTACAAAGTCCCTGCTCATTATTGCATAATGACCCGGTCCTTGGGGGCTACACTAATTGAAGTTTTATGAGCATAAGGCAATTACAAGTCCCAGGTTGCTACAAGCATGACAACCCAACACTTGGGGGCTACATATCTGGAGTATTCAGTTTTGACTAGTGACTGAGATGAACAACTTGGATTTCTCCAAGATTGCAACTTTTATATTGAAGCAAGTCTTAAGCTATTACTACGCTCCCTTCTTAAGACTTGGGGGCTACAAGTGATATGCATATAAGGGATTGATATTTTCAAGCTTGATGATTAGCAACAATTATGACCCGGTGCCATCGATATTTACAAGCCGGCAATTTTGGATAAACCGGCAAGTTCTACATCTTTAAGCCGACTGAAGATCATATGAGTATTTCAAAGACCAATATTTTTGTTAAGCATTGGGAGCTGAGTCAAATGAATTATTCTTCACAATATTTCTGTGAGAAACCAACGTCAGCGAATTGAGTATGAAGCTGGCCTATTTACCCGGATTTTCTAGAAGAAGGAAATGACAAGAAATTAAGGATGATCAGGTGCCTGCTTACAAGAATTCTTAACCTGGAGCGCAATCTGTCAAAATTGTTCTTGTATTTGTTTTACAGGATTAGTTTAACATGGATAAATCCAAATTAAACTGGGGGCTAATGTCGGGGATATACCCCGTGGTATGACCCGGCCGGAAGTATGACCCGGTTAGGACTTGGTGTTTCATTGGTAAACCACCCGAGCCTGGTGACTCGTTGGTGACCTGGCAGATTGTAAGCCTGATTGTAAGCCAGATGTAAGGCGGTGGACAGTTGTAAGCCAGATTGTAAGCCGGTGGATAGTTATAAGCCAGATTGTAAGTCGGCGGACAGTTATGACCCGGCAAGTATTTAGCCATGAAAATGAGTCGCCTGGAGTTAAGAAGCCCAGGACGTTAAGAAGCCCATGGTGGGACGCCCATGATGAGAAGCCCATGGTGAGACGTCAGAATAGGTTAAGTCCTAATCCGAGTTGGACTCTGCATGTAACCCGCCCCTTCAACTTATATAAGGAGGGGCGGGGCACCCCAAGAGGGAGAAGTAAGAAGCTCAATTATCTCTAGGGCTAGACACAACTTGGAGTGCCGGAGATACGGCGACTCCCTCGTGATGATAATGAGACCTAGCCACAAACAGCATGTAGGGTTGTGACCGGATGATGTTTCCCGGGGCCCGAAGCTGTCTAAACCCTTGTCTTGTCTGTTCGTCCACTTCGCGTATCTCGATTCCGATCAACCCCTCTCAAGCTACCACATAGATGCGTTGGCCTCACGACTAAGTCCTCATGCTAAGGACATCTGCCGTGACAATTCCACGACAAAGAGGAAACGGTGATGCAGCAAAGTAGAGTAAGTATTTCCCACGGATTTGGAGAGCCAAGGTATCAATCCAGTAGGAGACAATGCGCAAGCCACCGAATACCTGCACAAACAAACACCAACTTGCACCCAACGCAACAAAGGGGTTGTCAATCCCTTCACGGTTATTTGCAAAGTGAGATCTGATAGAGATGGATAAACGGTAAAGTAATATTTTTGGTTTATGGAACGGAAAGTAAAAGATTGCAAAGAAAGTAAATAGGAAACTGAAATTGTAGAACGGAAACTTATATGATGGAAAATAGACCCAGTGGCCATAGGTTTCACTAGAGGCTTCTCTCAAGATAGAAATTATTACGGTGGGTGAACAAATTACTGCCGAGCAATTGATAGAAAAGCGCAAAGTTATGACGATATCTAAGGCAATGATCATGAATATAGGCATCACATCCGTGTAAAGTAGACCGAAACGATTCAGCATCTACTACTATTACTCCACACATCGACTGACTCCTGCCTGCATCTAGAGTACTAAGTTCATCACAACAGAGTAACGCATTAAGTAAGATGACATGATGTAGCGGGATTAACTCAAGCAATATGATGAAAACCCCATCTTGTTATCCTCGATGGCAACAATACAATACATGTCGGTTCCCCTTCTGTCACTAGGATCGAGCACCGCAAGATTGAACCCAAAGCTAAGCACTTCTCCCATTGCAAGAAAAACCAATCTAGTTGGCCAAACCAAATCGATAGTTCGAAGAGACTTGGAAAGATATCAAATCATGCATATAAGAATTCAGAGAAGATTCAAATAATATTCATAGATAAGCTGATCATAAATCCACAATTCATCGGATCTCGGCAAACACACCGCAAAAGAGTATTACATCGAATAGATCTCCAAGAACATGGAGGAGAACATCGTATTGAGAATCAAAGAGAGAGAAGAAGCCATCTAGCTACTAGCTATGGACGCATAGGTCTGTGGTAAACTACTCACGCTTCATCGGAGAGGCAATGGTGTTGATGTAGAAGCCCTCCGTGATTGAATCCCCCTCCGGCCGAACTCCGAAAAAGGCCCCTAGATGGGATATCACGGGTACAGAAGGTTGCGGCGGTGGAAAAGTGGTTTCGTGGCTCCCCTGGAAGGTTTTGGGATATTTGAGAATATATAGGCGGAAGAAATAGGTTGGTGGAGTCATGAGGGGCCCACAAGGGTGGGGGCGTGCCCTACCCCCCTGGGCGCGCCTCCTAACCTTGTGGCCTCCTCGTGGCTTTCCTGATGTGCACTCCAAGCCCTCTAGATGTCTTCTGGTCCAAGAAAAATCATCGCGAAAGTTTCATTCCGTTTGGACTCCATTTGATATCCGTTTTCTGCGAAACACAAAAACCAGGAGAAAACAGGAACTGGCACTGGGCTCTCGGTTAATAGGTTAGTCCCAAAAATCATTTAAAATAGCATGTTAATGCATATAAAACATCCAAAACAGATAATATAATAGCATGGAACAATCAAAAATTATAGATACGTTGGAGACGTATCAAGCATCCCCAAGCTTAATTCCTGCTCGTCCTCGAGTAGGTAAATGCTAAAAACAGAATTTTTGATGTGGAATGCTACCTAACATATTTATCCATGTAATTACGTTTATTATGGCATGAATGTTCAGATCCGTATGATTCAAAACAAAAGTTTAATATTGACATAAAAACAATAATACTTCAAGCATACTAACAAAATTATTATGTCTTCTCAAAATAACATGGCCAAAGAAAGCTTATCCCTACAAAATCATATAGTCTGGCTATGCTCCATCTTCATCACACAAAACATTTAAATCATGCACAACCCCGATGACAAGCCAAGCAATTGTTTCATACTTTTGACGTTCTCAATCTTTTTCAACCTTCACGCAATACATGAGCGTGAGCCATGAACATAGCATTATAGGTGGAATAGAAGGTGGTTGTGGAGAGGACAAAAAGAAGGAGATAGTCTCACATCAACTAGGCGTATCAACAGGCTATGGAGATGCCCATGAATAGATATCAATGTGAGTGAGTAGGGATTGCCATGCAACGGATGCACTAGAGCTATAAGTTTATGAAAGCTCGAAAAAGAAAACTAAGTGGGTGTGCATCCAACTTGCTTGATCATGAAGACCTAGGGCAATTTGACGAAGCCCATCGTTGGAATATACATGCCAAGTTCTATAATGAAAATTCCCACTAGTATATGAAAGTGATGTCATAGGAGACTCTCTATCATGAAGATCATGGTGCTACTTTGAAGCACAAGTGTGGTAAAAGGATAGTAACATTGTCCCTTCTCTCTTTTTCTCTCATTTTTTTGGGCCTTCTCTTTTTTTATTTGGCCTTTTCTCTCTTTTTTTATTTCCTCACATGGGACAATGCTCTAATAATGAAGATCATCACACTTTTATTTACTTACAAGTCAAAAATTACAACTCGATACTAGAACAAAATATGACTCTATGTAAATGCATCCGACGGTGTACCGAGATGTGCCATGAATCAAGAGCGACATGTATAAAAAATGATGAACGGTGGCTTTGTCACAAATACGATGTCAACTACATGATCATGCTAAGCAATATGACAATGATGATGTGTGTCATAATTAACAGAACGGTGGAAACTTGCATGGCAATATATCTCGGAATGGCTATGGAAATGCCATAATAGGTAGGTATGGTGGCTGTTTTAAGAAAGGTATAAGGTGGGTGTATGGTACCAGCGAAAGTTGCGCAGTACTAGAGAGGCTAGCAATGGCGGAAAGGTGAGAGTGCGTATAATCCATGGACTAAACATTAGTCATAAAGAACTCACATACTTATTGCAAAAATCTATTAGTCATCAAAGCAAAGTACTACGCGCATGCTCCTAGGGGGATAGATTGGTAGGAAAAGACCATCTCTCGTCCCCGACTGCCACTCATAACGAAGACAATCAAAAAATATCTCATGCTCCAACTTCGTTACATAACGGTTCACCATACGTGCATGCTACGGGACTCACAAATCTTAACACAAGTGTTTCTCAAATTCACAACTACTTACTAGCATGACTCTAATATCACCATCTTCATATCTCAAAACAATCATAAGGAATCAAACTTCTCATAGTATTCAACGCACTTTATATGAAAGTTTTTATTATATCCCTCTTGGATGCCTATCATATTAGGACTAATTTTATAACCAATGCAAATTACCATGCTGTTTTAAAGACTCTCAAAATAGTATAAGTGAAGTGCGAGAGTTCATCAATTTCTCTAAAATAAAACCACCGCCGTGCTCTAAAAATATATAAGTGAAGCACTAGAGCAAATTTGCCTAGCTCAAAAGACAAAAGTGAAGCACATAGAGTATTCTAATAAATCATGATTCAAGCGTGTCTCTCTCAGAAGGTGTGTACAGCAAGGATGATCGTGGCAAACTAAAAAGCAAAGACTCAAACATACAAGACACTCCAAGCAAAACACATATCATGTGGTGAATAAAAATATAGCCTCAAGTAAAGTTACCGATAGGTGAAGACGAAAGAGGGGATGCCTTCTCGGGGCATCCCCAAGCTTAGGCTCTTGCCACTCCTTATTCCATAGTCCATCAAATCCTTACCAAAAACTTGAAAACTTCACAACACAAAAATCAACAGAAAATCCCGTAAGGTCCGTTAGTATAAGAAAATAAACCACCACTTTTGGTACTGTTGTGAACTCATTCTTTATTTATATTGGTGTAAAATATACTATATTCCAACTTTTCCATAGTTCATCTCCCCAATATTAGCCATAGATGCATCAAAATAAGCAAACAACACGCGAAAAACAGAATCTGTCAAAAACAGAACAGCCTGTAGTAATCTAGATAGTTCGCATACTGCTGTAACTCCAAAAATCCTGAAAAATTAGGAAAACCTAAAAATTGTTTTTATTAATCTTCTACAAAAAGAATCAAATCAAAAGCACTCTTCCATTAAAAAGGAGAATTATTTTTCTGAGTGCAAAAGTTCATGTTTTTCAGCAAGATCAAATCAACTATCACCTTTAGATATCCCAAAGGTCTTACTTGGCACAAACACTAATTAAAACACAAAACCACATCTAACCAGAGGCTAGATGAATTTAAAGCAAAACAGAACTTACAAAGAAAAAACAAAAATAAAGTTGGGTTGTCTCCCAACAAGCGCTTTTCTTTAAAGCCTTTTAGCTAGGCATTGATAATTTTAATGATGCTCACATGAAAGATAGCAATTGAAACTCGAAGAGAGCATCATGAAGTATGTGACAGATACATCTAAGTCTAACTTACTTCCTATGCATAGGCATTTTACAGGTAAACAAATTATCAAGGAAAGGAAAAACTAGCATATGCATGGAAGAAGAAAGAGACGATAGCAATCTCAACATGAAGAGAGGTAATTTAGTAACATGAAAATTTCTACGACCATATTTTCCTCTCTCATAATAATTACATGAAGGATCATAAGCAAATTCAACAATATAGCTACCAAAAAACATATTCTCAACACGATCCACATGCATGCGAAGTTGATACTCTTCCAAAATAGTGGGATTAACATTAACTAAAGTCATGACCTCTCCAAACCCACTTTTACCAAAAATTTGACAAGATTGAACATACTCCAAATATGTGGGATCTAAAGTTGACACTCTTCCAAACCCACTTTCAATATTATAGCAAACATAGTCATCGTGAGGCTTAAATAAATTATCAAGATCATAAGAAGCATTATCACCCCAATCATGATCATTGCAATAAGTAGCGGACATAGAAAAACTAGCATCCCCAAGATTGGGTTTTTGCATATTATTAGCACAATTGACATTAATAGAATTTATAACAACATCATTGCAATCATGCTTTTGATTCAAGGATCTTTCAAGTATGGGTGCAATAGCAACAATCTCATGTTTAACATAAGGAACTATAGCAAATTCATCTCCTTCAATATTGGCATCAGGACCATAAGAATAGCAAGCATCATGTTCATCAAGGGATATTTCAATCAAATCAACATAATCATATTCGTCTATAGATTAATGCATATCATTATTTTCTTCCAAAGCAATGGTCATTCTCTCAATAAATTCTTTGACATAGACATTATGAGCATAGTTTTCATAGCAATATTTAAGTATGTCAAAATTTGTAGATTTGTAGAGAGTAATATCATACTTTTCAATCAAATAAGCAACTTCATAAGCACCCTTAAAAGCAACAAGTTCTTCAATTTGTGCTATATGATAGTAACTATAAACACCCTTTTCATAAGAAGATAATATTTCATTATCATTAAACTCACATAGGTAGGGAAGGTGTTTTTTAGAGTTCTTGGAGCAACAAGTAAAATCACAAATTTGACATAGATTCCAAGCATAACACAGCAAAGAGTTTATTTGATTCCATAAGAGTTTCCCTTTTTCAGACAAACGATGACGCACAAAATGAACATGCTCATCTAAATATTTTCCCTCAAGTAAACTAGTTGGGGTTTCAGCACGAGCACATATGGATCAAAGATGATGCAGGTAGAAAACTTTGAGTGGATCCATATCAATAGGTTTTTAGCAAGCAAAGATGCAAGCAAAATAGAAGGCACATGGCAACAAGCAAACATAAGATCAAACGAAAGAGGGGCGCATAAAGGCAAATCTTTTCAAAAATCATTTTAGAAATGGGGGAGAGGAAAATGAGAGGCGAATGGTGAATAATATAATGCGAGGGATGAGAGTTTATGATGGGTACTTGGTATGTCTCGGCTTGGCATAGATGTCCCACGCAATGGCGCCAGAAATTGGCAAGTTGATGGGAGATCAAATCTTGACTTGGCTTGGCATAAACCTCCCCGGCAACGGCGCCAGAAATTCTTCCTGGTACCTCTTGAGCTTGCGTTGGTTTTCCCTTGAAGAGGAAAAGGTGATGCAGCAAAGTAGAGTAAGTATTTCCCTCAGCTTTTGAGAACCAAGGTATCAATCCAGTAGGAGAAAACGCGCAAGCCACCAAATACCCGCACAAACAAACACCAACTTGCACCCAACGCGACAAAGGGGTTGTCAATCCCTTCACGGTTATTTGCAAAGTGAGATCTTTTAGAGATGGATAAACGGTAAAGTAATATTTTTGGTATTTTTGGTTTATGGAACGGAAAGTATAAAGATTGCAAAGAAAGTAAATAGGAAACTGAAATTGTAGATCGTAAACTTATATGATGGAAAATAGACCCCGGGGGCTATAGGTTTCACTAGAGGCTTCTCTCAAGATAGAAATTATTACGGTGGGTGAACAAATTACTGCCGAGCAATTGATAGAAAAGCGCAAAGTTATGACGATATCTAAGGCAATGATCATGAATATAGGCATCACGTCCGTGTCAAGTAGACCGAAATGATTCTGCATCTACTACTATTACTCCACACATCGACCGACTCCTGCTTGCATCTAGAGTATTAAGTTCATAAGAACAAAGTAACACATTAAGTAAGATGACATGATGTAGCGGGATTAACTCAAGCAATATGATGAAAACCCCATCTTGTTATCCTCGATGGCAACAATACAATACATGTCGGTTCCCCTTTTGTCACTAGGATCGAGCACCGCAAGATTGAACCCAAAGCTAAGCACTTCTCCCATTGTAAGAAAAACCAATCTAGTTGGCCAAACCAAATCGATAGCTCGAAGAGACTTGGAAAGATATCAAATCATGCATATAAGAATTCAGAGAAGATTCAAATAATATTCAGAGATAAGCTGATAATAAATCCACAATTCGTCGGATCTCGGCAAACAAACCACAAAAGAGTATTACATCGAATAGTTCTCCAAGAACATCGAGGAGAACATCATATTGAGAATCAAAGAGAGAGAAGAAGCCATCTAGCTACTAGCTGTGGACCTGTAAGTCTGTGGTAAACTACTCACGCTTCATCGGAGAGGCAATGGTGTCGATGTAGAAGCCCTCCGTGATCGAATCCCCCTCCGGCAGGATGCCGGAAAAGGCCCCTAGATGGGATCTCACGGGTACAGAAGGTTGCGGCGGTGGAAAAGTGGTTTTGTGGCTCCCCTGGAAGGTTTTGGGATATTTGAGAATAGCATATTAATGCATATAAAACATCCAAAACAGATAATATAATAGCATGGAACAATCTAAAATTATAGATACGTTGGAGACGTATCAGTCTCCAACAAAGCTGATAAAACAGCTAAGGAAAACTATCTTGAAGACAGTGAGACAACCCCAAAGTCCAGTCTTGGTGTTTTTTTGAGTTACTGGCCACTACCGCTGGCACAAGCTATTCAAACTCACTGTCTGAATCAGTTCGGTTACTTTAGTCTCAACTACAAGCTGAAAGACATCGATCAACTGTGTTGCGACAAGAAGCCGAAGGACTGCAGAAGTCCCTGGAGCATTCAGATGCATACTTTCTGGTGCAACAGCAAGCGTTGGAGGATTTTAGCCCCAAACAGGAGAAAGCTAATAAGCTTGCTAAGCTTATTGCCAGCTTGGTGGATACCCAAGGTAACGTTTTGTGAGCTCTTCTGAAGTTGTTTTAGTTATGTACTTGTTTTGCTGCCGCGTTTATTTGCACTGGTGGCCAATTTAGATGGCCAGTGTATGTAATATGCTGCTTTGTTCCCTATATTTGCACTGGTGGCGGACTTTGATGCCCAGTGGATGTAATATGTGTAATAGCTGTAATAGCCTAGCATTAGTTGCTTGCTTATTTATTTCCTTATTGTCTTGTTTAGTTGTTTGCTTGTAGTCAGTGCAGTTCTTTTTCCGCGTTTTTCTAGTGGCCACAATAGCCTGTTTTTATAACTAGGCGACAATAACCATGGCAACACACGGACTGTTGTAACCATGGTCCTGCTACCTGCTGTAGTGACCATGGGCCTCCTACGGGCCGTAGGATCCATTAGCCTTCTACCGGTCATCTAATCTATGGGCCTTCTACGGGCTGCATAATCATTTCGCCAAACATGGGTCGTACTATTTGTGGACCAATAACGGTCTGGAAAATGGGCCGTAAACGGGTTAGAGTGGAAATCGTCTGTTTTATGGCCCGACCATAACGGGCCATTAATAGGCCGTATTTGATGATGCTATGAAAACAACCCAACGGGTTAATAGGCCACAAACAGGCCGACTGTAACCACGGGCTGAATTTGGCCCACAAGCGGAACACGCCAGTAACATACCGTAAGTAACCGAATTCTAGAAATGAGCCCAAGAATAAATGGACCCTTAGAAGGCCGTAAGTTAACACGGGCTGGAAACGGGCGACGGAATAATGGGCCATTAATGGGTATAAAGCGATACACTGTTCATTACGGGCCAGTTTCACCTCGGGCCTTTAATGGGCCTAGAGTTACAAAGGGCCTCGTATGGGCTGAAAGACGTCATGGGCCATACATGGGCCGGAAGTTACAACGGGCTGGAATCATATTGGACGGCCCAGATGACGCTACTAGGCCTAATTCGGATAGGCTGTAACGGGCCATGAGCTAGCCGGCCGTAAATGGGCTATATGCGAATAGGCCGTTAACAGGCTTTCCGTGGGCCGGCCCGCTACCTTTTGACCAAGTCAAACGGGTTGGCCTTTCATCAGAATGGGCCTCTGTTGGGCTGTGCCACATGTCGACGTATCATAGGCACCTTCGGTCCAATGAGTGGATGACATCTATCCCAACGGTGAGCTGACACGTGGTTCCTCTGGCCATTCAGAATTTTACACGTGGAAAATCCCCATTGGTCCGGGCTGTTAATGGGTTATCGGATTCAAACGAAACCAGATAGCTTAACGGCGACCCGTTATGGTGGATGCCACGAGTCGGTTACCCTTGACGAAAGCACTTCCATGATGCGCCATTTATAGTCATGGAAGTGGACACTTCCGTGATGATAATTTTGGTATTGTCATGGAACACTTCCATGACAGCACAGGTATGACTATCTTGATTCTGTCATAAAATCGTCATGGATGTACATGCATGACAGAAAACGTGACCTACTGTGACAAATACGTACCATCACAGAAGTGTATTTTTTAGGGCACCCATAAGGATAATCAGTGATCTCCCAAGTTCCATTATCCGAGATGGAATCCTTCCAGTAATCAACATCTTTAGATGCACATGCCTCTGAAATGGAGTTGGGAGTGGCATCTATGAGGTACACAAGAGAATCGTCACCGAAGGACTTTGCAGTCCTCTGTCTCTTTCTCCTTTTAGGAATTTCATTGTTTTCATTGTTCTCCTTCAAAATATTTTCAAGGTTCCATCGGAATGGTAGGTTCATTAATTGCAACTAAATCCCAACTCGATGAACTAGGCATCTCCTGATTAGATGAGCTAGACATATCCTCAATGGGAAAGACATCTACAAATAAAGTCGAATCATTCGACCCATGATTTTACTAACATGAATGTCAGATACCTAAGATTTTACAATCAATAATCTATAACCAATGCTATGAAAAGCATAGCAAGGAAAACACACACCACAATTTTTGGTCCAAGCTTGCGCTTCTTTGGAATTAGCACATTGTCTTTCACTAAACAGCCTCAGGTTCGTAAGTAAAAGAGTTTTAGCCTTTTCTTCTCTCATTCCTCAAATAGAGTTTTCTCTTTGTTCTTTGTGGGAACTCGGTTCATGACATGACATCCTGTCAATATCGTCTCCCCACATCATACCTTGGAGAGACCCGATGTGTCTAACATGGTGTTAAACAAATCAGTTAGATTATGGTTCTTTCTTCCAGCTACCCCATTTGACTGAGGTCAGTATGGAGGCGTCCTCTCATGGATTATACCATGTTCCACACAAAAATAATCAAATTAATTGGAAAAATACCCTCCACCACGATCGGACCTAAGCGTCTTATCAAGTTGGTTTTCCGCTTCAGCTTTATAGATCTTGAAAAAAATCAAAGCCTCATCTTTTGATTTCAGAAGATACACTTGGCAGTATCCAGTGGAGTCATCAGTTAACTTCATGAAATATTTCTCGCCGCCTTTTGTTAAAATGCCATTCATTTCACAAAGACCTGAATGTATAAGCTCTAGTGGCGCCAGATTTCTCGTCTCTGCAGCTGTATGAGACTTACAAGGTTACTTAGCTTGCACACAAACTTTGACACTTAGATCCCTTACAGTAGTGAAATTAGGGATTGATGCGGCTTGAACTATGTCGGTATTTCCCAAAAGAGGAGGGGATGATGCAGCACAACTGCGGTAGGTATTTCCCTCAGTGATGAGACCAAGGTTATCCAACTAGTAGGAGAACCACGCAACACTATGTACGGTACCTGCACACAAAGAACAAATACTTGCAACCCGACGTGTAAGAGGGTGTCAATCCCTCCCGGGTAAAAGATAGATAAATTTGTAGTAGATTGGATAAGTAGATCTCGCTGGAACGCCAGATAAAATAAATAATAAAAAATTGCACAAGGTATTTTTGGGTTTTTGGATTAATAGATCTGAAAATAAAAGCGAATAAAAAAAGATCTCGAAGGCAAATATGATAAACAAGAGACTCGGGGGCCATAGATTTCACTAGTGGCTTCTCTCGAGAAAATAGCATACGACGGGTAAACAAATTACTGTTGGGCAATTGATAGAACTTCAAATAATTATGACGATATCCAGGCAATGATCATTATATAGGCATCACGTCCAAGATTAATAGACCGACTCCTGCCTGCATCTACTACTATTACTCCACACATCGACCGCTATCCGGAATGCATCTAGTGTATTAAGTTCATGGAGAAACGAAGTAATGCAATAAGAATGATGACAAGATGTAGACAAGATCTATTCATGTAGGAATAGACCCCATCATGTTATCCTTAATAGCAACGATACATACGTGTCATGTCCCCTTCTCTCACTGGGATTGAGCACCGTAATATCGAACCCATCACAAAGCACCTCTTCCCATGGCAAGAAAAATCGATCTAGTCGGCCTAACTAAACCAAAGATTCAAAGAAGAAATACGAGGCTATAAGCAATCATGCATATAAGAGATCAAAACCCAAATAATTTTCATGGATAAAATAGATCTGATCATAAACTCAAAGTTCATCGGATCCCAACAAACACACTGCAAAAGAGTTACATCAAATAGATCCCCAAGAGACCATTGTATTGAGAATCAAGAGAGAGAGAGGAAGCCATCTGGCTACTAACTACAGACCCGTAGGTCCACAATGAACTACTCAGGCATCATCGGAAAGGCACCAATGAGGATGATGAACCCCTCCGTGATGGTGTCTAGATTGGATCTATGGTTTTTGGAACTTGTGGCGGCTGGAATTGTGTTTCGTCGACTCCCCTAGTGTTTTTGGATTTTCGAGCTATTTATAGAGCAAAGAGGCGGTGCCGGAGGCGGCCGAGGTTGGCACGACCCACCAGGGTGTGCCTGGGCCCCCAGGCGCTGCCAGGTAGGTTGAGCTCCCCTCGGATCCCCCCTCTGGTACTTCCTTGGCCCATTGTGTGTCTTCTGGTCCAAAA
The DNA here is from genome assembly GCF_018294505.1 of Triticum aestivum. NCBI lineage: Eukaryota > Viridiplantae > Streptophyta > Magnoliopsida > Poales > Poaceae > Triticum > Triticum aestivum. The sequence goes on from NC_057814.1 coordinate 452,789,020, forward strand.
AAATTCTCCAAAAAGTTTCACTGCATTTGGACTCTGTTTGGTATTGATTTTCTGCGAAGTAAAAAACAAGAAAAAAACAGCAACTGGCATTGGGCACTACGTCAATAGGTTAGTCCCAAAAATGATATAAAGTTGCTATAAAATGATTGTAAAACTTCCAAGAATGATAATATAACAGCATGGAACAATCAAAAATTATAGATACGTTGGAGACGTATCAGGGATTAAGCTCAACTTGGCTAGCCGCGTCATGCATACAAAATTAATATGATAGAGACGTGAATGCTAGACATTTGATTCACTATTGTTGCAAACATGATTAATAACTTTCTTACAAGCATCTGACAAGGATAGGTGAAAAAGCCTCATAGTTCATAGCCTTTACCAACAAAAGTTCCATACTTGGACACTACAAATTTATTGGACTCAAAAACAAGCTTCTAGCCATCTCAATACATAAGAGATCATCTAACAAGATTTTTATTGATGAAGGGGACATAATACACGTTGTTTAGCCGCACGATCTTCCTCGAAGTAAACATCATATTGACTATGCCAAAACCACGAACAGAAGCACTTGCCGTTGCCCATCAGGACGGTGGAAGTCCCTGTGGCGTGATAAGAAGAAAACATGGAAATATCAATGCATAGGTGTACATTAGCACCCATGTCAATCAACCAATCAGGAGAATAACATATTGACATGATAGTGGAAAATATAACATACCCAAGATCCTTCATCTCAGTGTCATCAGTGACAACATTGGTGGTCATGCCGCCTTTAACATGTTGATGCCTGCAATAGCGGTTAGGACAACTAGGGGCCCAATGGTCAGGATCTCCGCACACCTGACAAACACCTTTCTTATTGTCAGTGTTCTTCTTGAAGTTGGTATGTTCTAAAGCCTTGATCTTCCCATTGAACTTTCCTTTACCATCAAACTTTCCCTTATTCTTGAACTTGTGGGGCTTGGAAGTTTTTCTTCTATACCAGATTGGCACTAGAACCTCCCTCAATACCTCGAGCATGTGAGTCTTTTGCTCTTGCCTTTTCTTCCACATCAAGAGTACCAATGAGATCTGGAACCTAAAACAACTCTCTTTTATGTTTTAGAGAGGTAGAAAAGTTCCTCCACGAAGGAAGAAGCTTGAGGATGATGCCTACGGGAAAAAAACTTGTCTGGTAACATACAATTGAAGTGCTCAAGTTCTCTGAAAAATGAATGTACCTCATGGGCTTGCTCAACGAAAGAGCGCTCATCAGTCATCTTGTAGTCATAGAATTGTTCGATGATATAAACTCAGTATCGGCATCTGAGACCCCAAACTTGGCCTCGAGTGCGTCCCACATATCTTTGTCATTATCAAATAACACATAAGCATCAACTATGCTCTCACAAAGAACACTCAAGAGAGTAGCCTTAAACAACGTACCAGTTTTCTGAAAAGCTTGTTCCTGCTGAGGATCAAGATCTCCCTTAGGTTTGCCAAGAATGGCATCATAGCAGCTCATGGTTTGAAACGATATAACTGCTCTCTGATACTTGTGTGCTACGTTGGGATTTCCTCGAAGAGGAGAGGATGATGCAGTACAGTAAAGATAAGTATTTCCCTCAGTTAAGAACCAAGTTATCAATCCAGTAGGAGAGCCACGCAACACCTCATTAGCAGTACCTACACAAAAAATAACAAATACTTGCACCCAACGCAAACAAGGGGTTGTCAATCCCTTGGCAGTTAATTGCAAGGATCAAATCTCATAGTCATAGATAGATAAATAAAACACAAAATAAAAAGGTAAATAAATTGCAGTAATATATCTTTGGATTTTAATATATGATAAAGATAGACCCGGGGGCCATAGTTTTCACTAGAGGCTTCTCTCTTGAACATAGCATACCATGGGTAAACAAATTACTATTAGGCAATTGATAGAAAAGCAAATAATTATGATGATATCCAAGGCAATGATCATGTATATAGGCATCACGTCCTAGACAAGTAGACCAACCCCTACTTGCATCTACTACTATTACTCCACACATGGCCCGCTATCCAGCATGCATCTAGAGTATTAAGTTCATAAGAACGGAGTAGCGCCTTAAGCAAGATGGCATGATGTAGACAAAGTAAATCTAAATAATATGGATAAACCCTGCCATTTTATCCTTAATGGCAATGATACACATACATGTCATGTCCCTTTGTCGATGGGATTGAGCATCACAAGATTGAACCCATCACAAAGAACCTCTCCCATTGCAAGATAAATCAATCTAGTTTGCCAAACCAAACGGATAGATAGGAGAGAATTACAAAGCTATAACAATCATGCATAAAAGAGTTTAGAGAATACGAAAATAATATTCATGAATAATCTGATCATAAACCCACAATTCATCATATCCCAACAAACACACCGCAAAAATGGATTACATTGAATAGATCTCCAAGAACATCGACGAGAAGATTGTATTGAAGATCAAAGAGAGAGAAGAATCCATCTAGCTACTAGCTATGGACCCGTAGGTCTGTGGTAAACTACTCACACATCATCGGAGGGCCAACAAGGTTGATGTAGAAGCCCTCCATGATTAATTCCCCGTCCGCCAGGGTGCCGAAAAAGGCCTCCAGATGGGATCTAGCGAGAACAGGAACTTGCGGCGGCAAAAAAAGTGTTTCGGGTGGCTCTCTGTTGGTTTCCCGATTTTAGAGAATTTATAGAGTTGGAATTAGGTCAAACAGAGGAACGAGGTGCCCACAAGGCACCAGGGTGCGCCCTGGTGGCTCGTGGCCAACTCCTTCACCTTCTGGTCTCCTCCCGAAGCTTTTAGTGTCTGTTATGTCTATAAAAAAATCGTCAAAAAGTTTCGTGGCATTTGGTACTGATTTCCTCAAAAACCAAAAACAGTCAAAAAACAATTGGCACTTGGCATTAAGTTAATAGGTTAGTCCGAAAAATGATATATAATTGCATATAAAACATCCAAGATTGATACTATAATAGCATGGAACAATCATACATTATAGATATATTGAAGACGTATCACTCTCACATGCCACCTCTTATAGTGCACACCATCAAACATAGGAGGCCTCATGGATGCAGCAAAACCACTTGGGGGTAAATTGCCTATATAAGGTTTTTGTATTGTTGAATATATGAGCAATTTACCATATTATTTAATTGAAAGAAATAGTAGCTAAAACATGACCACAAAAAACAGAGATAAGACAAGTCATGTAATCTAACAGAGAGTAGGCAAATAGCATGTGAAGATGTGAATTTGAATAGAACATATCTAGTACAGTTGCTAGAATAGGAAACTCTAGAATAATCTCGAACAGAGAAGACATGAACACATACTAAGTAGCGGCGGTAACATTGGCGTTGGTGTCGCCCATGTAGTTTAGAAGACTGTCGATGCAGGGAAAGTAGTTGTCGTTGGGGAAGAAACAGTCAACGTCCGTGGCAGCCCTAATGAAGAATCCAGTAGTCACGTAGAGTGCTCCCCAAAAAGCTTATCACCCTTCTCCCATACAGGACTTGAAGTGGTGGGGTTCCAAAGGCCTACTGTCCTGACCTGCGGTGCACGCCATAAGCCGGGATGGGTAATATTGTATCAATAGCTCGATGCTCTTGAACACAGTGGCGGGAGGCAAGTGCTATCTGGTGTGTCAGTCTGGAGATGAGCGATCTCTCTTTTATAGGCAGTGGAGGAGGAGGAGAATGAGCAACGCAAGGAGATGAAATTAAGGGATGGGAGGCGAAGCAAAATAGGCAGCAGCCGAAGTGTTCATGCAAAAAGATAGACAACGTCTTGGCTCATTCCATCAACGTGCGTGCATGAGTTGTGATGGGCGAGGTGAGGCGGCGGCAGAGTAGCAGAGCATGTATACGTCTCTCTTCTTCTCATGCTCATGCATGTGGAGAAACAACCTCCGAGGTCCAACTCCTATTAAACTAGCAATGGGGGACTAAACTTTAGTCCCACTCTTGCCTTGCACGAATGGGCTAAGTGGGCCTCTAGGATTTATTAGAAATTTTGACAATGGTTATTGGGCTGGCCCAAAATAGATCAAATTCCAACGCACCCCATAACGACCAGAAAACCCCAGCGATGTAATCTCACACAACCCAAGAAACCCAGCAATGTAACCTCACATAACCCAGCAAAAATAGCCACACGCTCACCTCGGCAGCCCCTGATGCAGCCTCTTCCTGTGACAGATCTCCCTAGTGATGACGTGGCCCTGTCGGTGCCTCGCCAGCCATGCCACCCCCTCCTCCCTGGTGTTTGAAGATGACTGATTAATCTTCATACAACATCATTGATTACGATGATATTTGATTACAAGTATTGATCTAATCGAGATCGAGATGGTGGTTGTGGCAGCTATGATGGCGAACGAAGCGATAGTGCAGAGATAGACTTCTGGGAGTCCTTATCATCTATTATATAGTGAAGATGGATGGAATATAATTCGAGGATGCCTCGTTGAGAATTGGACCTTGTGCCCAACACGAAACTTTCTTGTGCTAACGCCACGGAGGCGGTGGCATCGGGTACAACTTTTGATATGAGGGTTCACGCTCGTACCCTTTGTAGTCTTCTCTTCGGCTAACTCTTTTGGCGCCCCATTTCATATGGAAATGGTCCTCTCCTCGAGTACATGTCATATATGACTTGATTACTTCCTAAATATGTCCATTTCCACAAGAATATAATTAACAAGAATATTTGCGCTTGTTTACAATTATCAGTGGTTTGTAGTGAAAGTGCTAGTTATCGACTAGCGGGGGGTGAATAGGCAATTTTTATGAAAGTCTTCAAAACATGAGGTCTTTGAAGACAAACAGTAGAAATGAACCTATTGATATGCAGCGGAAGATAGACTGCACTAGACAAGCCATAGTCAAGTAAACAATGTAGTGAAAGTACGAAGACTATCATCAGCTAGGTAGTGTGGATCGGGATGGAAGACAGTATGAAGCCAAACCGTAAATAGTTTTCACACAGTGAAGTCAATCAGATCAGACAAGCAAGAAATGACTTCATGAAGACAAACTGAAAGGTAAAGGGAAGTGGGAGATAGAACCGGTTGCTTGGTGAAGACAAGGATTTGGTAGACCAGTTCCAGTTGTTGTGACAACTGTACGTCTGGTTAGGGAGGCTGAGATTTAACTCAGAAGACCATGTCTTCACCTTATTCCCTTGAGCTAAGGACACCCAATCCTCGCCCAATCACTCTGGTAAGTCTTCAAGGTAGACTTCCAAACCTTCACAGACTTTGTTCACCGGCGATCCACAATGACTCTTGGATGCTCAGAACGCGATGCCTAACCGGCTAGAGGATTCACAGTCCTCAAGTGTAACAAGTCTTCAGGTCACACAGACAGAAAGACTTCATTGATGAATAACACTCTTTGGCTCTGAGTGTTTTGGGCTTTGTTCTCGCAAGGATCTCTCTCTCAAATGCTTCGGAGCACTACAAAAAAATACACTTCCGTGATGATACGTGTTTGTCATAGTAGGTCACATTTTCTGTCATGCATGTACATCCATGCCAATTTTACGACAGAATCAAGATAGTCATACCTGTGCTGTCGTAGAAGTGTTCCATGACAATACGAAAATTATCATCACGAAAGTGTCCACTTCCATGATGATAAATGCCGTGTCATGGAAGTGCTTTCGTTAAGGGTGACCGACACATGGCATCCACGGTAACGTGTCGCCGTTAAGCTATCAGGTCCGGTTTTGGATCTGATAACCCGCTAACAGCCCGGACCAATGAGGATTTTCCACGTGTAAAATTCTCATTAGCCGGAGGAAACACGTGTTGGCTCACCGTTGGGACAGATGTCATCCATTCATTGGACACGAAGCGCTATGATACGTCGACACGTGGCACGGCCCAACAGAGGCCCATATAGGTTAAAAAGGCCGGTCCAGTCAAAGGCTCATAGTACATACTCAAGTACTAGTGGGCCAGCCCAATGACGACCTGTTTAATAAAGGCCCATTTACGGCCCGAAGCCAGATCTGGCTCGTTAATTGTTCACCAAATATTTGGGCCCAATTACAGCCTGGTGACTTTCGGCCTGTTAGAGGCCCGATGTAGACATGGGCCCATTTCAGCCCGGGTGTCTTTTGGCCTGGGAATGACCCATGCTGCCCATGGGCCATATATGGTCCGACGTGACATCCGGCCCACTAACGGCCCGTGATAAAGGTGGCAACAGTTCAGCCCAACGTGACTTTGGGCCTGTTAAAGGCTTGTCGTATATTTTGGCCCATTGATGCCTGTACTAAGCTTTCGGCCTGTTAAAGGCCCATGATATCAGTGGGCCAACTAAGGCCCGAGATATGTTTCGGCCTGGTAACGGCCGTCATATAACTGGGCCGAAAAAGGCCCGGTCTACATTTCAGCCTACTGAAGGCATGTCGACGAGTAGTAAAAATTGAGGCCCAACATGCATTTTGGCCTGCTAAAGGCCCATGGTTTCTTCTGGGTCGTAACAGGCCAGCAGAATATTTAGCCTGTTAATGGCCCAATGCTACATGGGCCAAACTAAGCGCTGGGTCCACAAAAGGCCCAACTAAAATTTGAGCCGAATATAGGCCGGAGTAAGTTGTGGGCCTGGCGCAAAGTGTGAAATGGCCATTAGGGCCCAAGAAAGATGTAGGCCGGCCCAATTGTGGCCCGCTAAAAACCAGGCCCGTTAGAGGCGAATGTTTCAGCCCGGTCGACTACATCAGGTTTTCAGATAGCGAATGATGGCAGTAACTAGTAGGAATTAAGAACAAACCTACTCTATACAATAAAGAACTTATGGTATAGTAACTTAGAATAAACCTACACTATACAATAAAGGATTTATGGTATGTTACATCCACTGGGCATCGAAGTTCACCACCAGTGATCATAAAGCGCAACGAAGAAGCAGATTACAAAAACTGGGCACCATTGCAGCGTAACAAAATAATACTAAACCGAGACCACTTCCAAGACAGTTCAAGAAAGGTTAGGCTTGCGCGGGGACTACTGCGCAAGCTGCTGAGCAAGGCTGTGAGACTGGCCTAGCATATCGGTCATAGCTTCCAGGTGTAGCTGTTTAGCAATGAGGTTCTCATTGGTGTTCTCCGCAATCTTTCTTAGAGATAGGACTTCAAGTCGAAGTTGAGTTGCAGAATGCCTTCTGCTATAACTTGGGACTGAAGAATTCGAATTGATTCAGACAGCGAAATTTGTGAGCTTGTCTGACTGCTAGTCTCAAGTAACTTGAACACTGCATCAAGACAAGACTTTGGGCTTGTCTTGCTATCTTCAAAATGTTTTGCCTTCTTTGCTGCAATATATGTTGGGTTTGTCTCACAGCCTTCAGCAGACTTGTTCATGCCATCAGGCATATCACCCTGAAACAAGCAGAGAGACGACAAGTTTTGCACGTGTATAAACAAAGTTGATAACTGTGCTGTCAATTCCATCCAATTTGAAATTAGAAAATAAAGAGGAAGTTCAAAATATCAATAGCATAATTTGGCATTGTTCATAATGCGGGAAGCATCCCCACACTACTGGATTACCATGTCAACATAACAAGCATAGATGAAGGGCAAAGACAATCATTGTATCTATTTTGGTTGATGTGGACATGTTGTTCATATCATCAGCCACATCAGTAAGATAAAACAGGAGATGAGAAGGTGCAAATGTGGGCTGCTTCACCACACACTGGATTATAGATCCACAAAAAAAGTATACATATACGGAGTATTGAGTAATGTGCATGGTATGGATAAGGAATTTGGTTTTACAAGTAAAACTTGGAACTTACGGTTCTTGCGAACATGCATTTTGATAGAAACAGCAAACTAAACAGCAGTAAATGATAGGGAGTATGAGAAAATTAAACAGCAGTTGAGGATAAAGGCTTTAGAAGGACTGACTTACATTAACAGTTAACACCGGCTTTATAATGCCCTTCTCCATGTCAAGGGAAGGATAACTCAAGAATTTCAGCACAAAATCTTCTTCATAAGCATTGCCTGTACTCTACATTTTGTAGAGAGTAATTATAGATATGATAATACTGGAAGGGGTAGAGGATAATGAAGATAAGATGCAGATTGATGCTACATAATCAACTACCAATCCCTGGAAGTACAAGCGTTATAGGACAAAATGTACTGACAAGAGCAATGGGCTACACTTCTGCACTGGCGTTGTTTATGTATTCAACTTTTTGGTAAGATTAAATATAGATCTGATATTTTTTAGTAAATGGTGGGCGAGGGAGATAAGATGCAGAATACTACACAATGAACCAATCCCTCCTCCCATAATACAAGAGTGTTTTGAACACTGGTGTACTGTACAAAACATTCTTATATTATAGGACGGAGGGAGTAGCTATTAATGTAAGTACAACGATAGACGACGTTCAGTCCTTACAAGAGGACTGCAGAGCTAAACCTCTTCAGAAGCATTGGGTTTATTCTAAATTTATGTAAGAGTCCATACAGATCTTACAATGTCCACCAAATGGACGATAACGAGGCTAACATGTGCAGTGATGCTACATCATCAAACAGCTATGAAAGTAAGTATGGTCATACAGGGCAAGAGGTACTCACAAGAGCAATGTAGTGTGCAGTATAGTTGCAAGATTTTGTGGTCCCTTGAGAATGAGTGTTCTTCTGCTAACAGTTTTCGTACAAGTGAGACGTTAAGGAAAATGCAGAAATGTAGTTCAAATTGTGATGTGATATCCTAGACCGTACCTTATGCTGTAGACGAGACCAATGTGTAACAAGATTATTCTAGTCACTGTCTGATAAATGTAGCACCGGAGACTTTATAGAAATTTCGTTTAGAGGCTTGCCATCAAAGTGCGCTTGCCTCGGGTAGGAACGATACTTCATCAACGAGTGCTTGAAAAGTGCAACCAACCCTTGCTTGTCTTGACAATCCAGTTTGGCCCTCGCCTATTTAAAAGAATGAAATCTTGTGTCTTCTGTCAGCAGAAACATATGCAGTAATTACCATGAATAACATTAGTACATTACTTACGCGTAAGTTGCGGAGGAAGACTGGAAATTGTTCTGTGTTTGCGATATAATCTTTCCATGAAGGAAAGATGCGCACAATGTTCCTGACAACAATATAAGCTTCATCTTCTAAACTGGGAAGAAATGAAACAGGGGTCCTATTTGCTGCAATTGGGGCTCTCTCTAGTTCGAAAAGGGATTTGGCAACTGGATTTGGTGTACTCTTTGCTGGAATGGGAGTTTCACGTCGTAGAGCTGGTGCTATGTCAACTTGATGGGTTGGGGCATCAGAAATGACCAGTGTAGTAGGGCTAGAGTCTGCTAGAGTTGGGGTGTTTTGTGGATCAGGTGATATTGCAACTACACCTAATGGGCTATTTGATTTATCTGGTGTCACTACCTTTTCCAAATACTTTGCTCATGCTCCTCCGCGATCAGCAATCGCCCTCTTCCTTTTGAACGTCTGATACATAAGAACAACATTTCAATGGATAAATATGGTATGATGACAGATGGAATATGTATTGAAAATGGATAGGCAGAGCGTATTCACATACACGATGTGTAAACTAAGCTAATGGCAATGCAACAAAGTAGAAGTAATGCGAAGCATCAGTTGCAAGATATGTGCGACCAATATAACCTTGGAAAGTTAGAGCAAGCACCTTGATGGGTGAATAAGATAGGGCATCTGCCTCTGATCCTCCACTAGGGAGCTACATTGACTTAGGTATCCCTCTAGCTCAGAATCACTGTTAGGATCATATTCTGAGCATGAATCTGTAGGTGGAGAGCGTTCGCATTACATTGCATGCAGACTTGATTTCAGTCCCTTAATGCCAAGTTTGACAGCCATGGCATTGTTCTGCTTGATTCTTTTCATGCGCGCAAGCTCATAATCATTATGATGCTGTTCAGAATCTGAGATTCATGAAAACATAAAAAGTAGTCAGATTATCTATGGAATGCATTGCGGATTCAACTTGAAGAGTGTCTCCCTATAAACCCCTGCATATGCAAAGTTCACCCCCCAACCATGCTGACCAGACCACACAGAAATACAAACCTCTTATGTCTCTATAACAGGCAGACACGCATTTCAAAACTGAAGTAGGAACATTAGAATCATATTAAATTCGTATTTGAACAAATAAACTAAGGAATTATGAGTGGCATAATGTTTAGCTTCAAGGCTGGAGTGTTGGTAGTGCGACGCATAGCAAGTAGGCAGATTGTATTCCATGTAAAAGATTGTAGTCTATGTAAAAGCTGGAAATGACACTTTCTTTCTATACAATGCAGTGTTCATTGCCCACACATGATGGAAGAGATCACACAGAGAAATACTATTCACTCATGTCTACAGTTCCAGTATTTTGAAACAAGGTGGTCCACCTTAAAAGAATATTGACAACAAATATGACAAGGCAAGCATAGATGTAGTGAATCAATCATTTACTTGTGAGCTTACTAGGACAAGTATGCAGAATTATAACTGCAGTAAGAGACCGTCCAAAATCTAAATCAAGAAGTTTGTCTAGCACTTATCGTTTGCACCTAATCGACGTGAATAATTGGATATCATATCGAATGAGTAAGAAAGACAAGTAAAATTGTCAACAAACCTGGCCTGCAGTAGTAATCTGGGTCAATGTCACTACGACCAACAATCCAAAATGACTAGTGTCTGTTCCTAGGGCCGGAATTTTGAAACCCTTTGAACTTTACAGGTACTAAAGATTACTTAAATACATCTTAACCATTAAGTGTAGGTAGCACTCAGCACACAACAAACCCTAATTATAGTCCTGCCTAATGAGTAATGAATCATTTAGAAAATGGGTGATGAGGAGTGGCTGCTGAGTGTTGAGGACGTATCTTAGGATAAATCGGGTTGGCTTAGTGGGTGCTGCACGCCTGAGCCCTGAACGGACTGGGAAGGTAGGCACGGCGGCGCGCCCGGGCAGCGGTGACGTTGTTGGGCGAGCAGCTCCTGACCTCCTGTTAGTCTGGCGTCTCCTCCTAGAGTCATGCCGTCCGGGGACGGCAAGTCGCTGGCGAGGCAGGCGGCTGGGGGCGAGTAGAGATCGGAAGCGCGCAGCATAACAGAGGGGAATCAGGGCCTGGGCCGACCCAAAATCCCAGGGTGGGGCGAGGCCCACCGTGGGCACCCTGTAGAGATACACACCCGAGTGTTCTTCTGCTAGCATTTTTTGAGCAAAAGAGGGTTTCCCCTCCGATTTCTATTGAAGAAATCACCACGGAGCCAACATGATCAATTAAACCCTAAGCATGATCAATTAAACCCTATTATGACTGTGCCACGGCAGATTTAAAGCTGCAAACCGGAGAAATTCTATTTAGCATCCATTGTTTGCTTCGAACTAAGAACTAAATTCTAAGAGCTGAAAAGAAAGTACAGTAACCAAGTTAAGATCTAGTTTTTGGTTGAGATCAAAAAGTTGAGGAGATATGAAGTACCACCTCTCTTGCGGCGCCGTGTAAGCATCGGGGGTGCGATGGCTGTGGGTGGCGTTGAAGCAGATCTGCGAGCGTAGACCGGTGCATCGGGGGATAAGTCCCGTTGCGGTGGAAGAGAAGGTCATGTGAGCGGCCCCGGCAAAGAGGACGACGGCCGATGAAGCGAGAGGACGCGATGCAAGGCTCTTGGTCCGTCGCCGTGGATGAGAAATGTCCATCTCTAGCAGTGGACGACATAGTCTTGGTAGGCGCTCCGGCATGGTGGAGGACGCTGGCGATGGATGGTGTCGAGGACAGCGGCGATGGATGGGGTGGCGGAGGGAGGAGCCTGGTGTGGGGATGGTGTTCTAGCGCGGACGGTGTATGATTGGGAAAATGGAGGGAGAGGTACGGGGAACCATGTTTTTGGGATGCGTCTGTCTGAAATATGGGAAAGTTACGAAATTAGCCACCGTTTAAAATTTGGACGTCTCGTCGGTTGGGGTTACGACGGTAATCTCGCGTCGATTGGCATATTTGTAGGTCTGGAACAGCAATCAAAATGAAATGTCTCCGAGTCTTATCAATTAATACAGACTTGTGCTCAAATAAAATTACAAACCAAAAAACAAAAAACAATTATTACATGATCTATAAAACAAATGGTTTGATCGATTACATGAACAAACAACACAAAGGTTATTCAACGATGGAAGGAACATTTCACCTATGATTTACCAAGTGAGAATTTAATTTCCTTTTTTCCATCAGGACCTTAACAATGCGGTCAGTCTCAGCTTGCTTCGTTTTGAAATCCACCAAATATTTAATGGTTGTCTTGAGTACTTCTTGTGATTGTGCTGTTTGCTTCCTCAACATGTCAACTTCATCTCTAAGTGCAGAAGCAGAATCTCTTTCTACCACTAGTTTAGCCTCTAGAGCATCAGCAGCTGGCAATTCATGTTGCACGATTGGGCCGGTGCCACTGCTGTGGGATGATACAACGTCCATGGGGACCACGCTCTGTGATCTTGGGCTAACCTGTTTTGCCATTAAAGTTTTGATTGGATTCCGAAAAGTTGAAGTTAGTAAAACATCTCAACTGGGAGTTATAACAGCAAACCAGTTAAACAAACAAGGAATTAACGAGTTTCAATTGGATGCTGAAAAGTAGTTATTAACATCATTGTAACCGGTTGTTGCAGCAGCAAAGCAGTTAAACAAACAAGTTTTCCGAAAGGTACCTTTTGTCGCATTGGAGTTTCTCTTGGATCCTGAAAAATTGAGTAGCCAGTAACATGATTAGAGCAACCGGTTGCAGCAGCAAAGCAGTTAAACAAACAAGTTTTGCAAAAGGAACCTGTTGTGGCATTGGAGTTTCTTTTCGATCCTAAAAAGTTGAGTAGTCAGTAACTTGATTAGAGCAACAAGTTACAGGAGCAAACCTGTTACACAAATATATTTTTGAAAATGTACCTGTTGTGCAATTGGACTTCCAATTGGATCCTGAAAACTTGAAGTTGGTAAGATGATTACAACAACAAGTTATAGCAGCAAACCAGGTAAACAAGTAAGTTTCTGAAAACATGCCTGTTGTGCCAACGGAGTTTCAGTTGGATCCTGCAAACTTGAATGTTAGCAATCAATAAATAAAGTTTTGCAAGAGCCATAAGAAACTAACATCAAACTAGTAAAACTAACTAGTTTTGGCAACGTATATAATTACACATGAACTAGTAAAACTAACAAGTTCTTGGCAACGTATTAAAGTAACAAGTCGATACCATTTACCAGCAACACAGACATCTGTAAATTTCTTTGACGTAAGCAAAATGATTACAACACATATATAAGTTAAAAAGACGGTGTCCCTCATATAAACCTGACTTTTGTCTATCTATGAACATGCAAACATTACTAGTGCAACAAGTGATAACAGCAAACCATTTAAACAAATAGGGTATCAGAATGTAAATTACACGTGAATTCTGCTGCACCCTAGAAGTACATATGACCAGCTATCTACATGCTTAAGTAGCTATTTAAGTTCATGCAAATAGGTAATTCTTTGTAACATCCCAAATTTTCAATTTGGAATGTTATACATAGGTCATTCATGCATAGCATATTTTATTTGCATTTCGTTTCGTGATCCTCGAAATTCTAAGCAACTCAAGGACCCTCGGAGAGAGTTGGGGATTTCACTGTTTTCATATTTGAATTTTATCAAATATTGAAACGAGGATTATTTGTTTTAATTATTTTTCTCTCCGAAAATATGTCATATTAAAATATATGAGAGGAGATAATATGACTTCTTCAAAATAAATGAAATATTGGAGGAAAAATATTAAAATCAAATATTTGTTTTATTCGGATTTTATTGCCATTTTATTTGCATAGGAACAAAATATGCATTTTTTAAAAAATTGCATTTTAGGCCAAGAAAATGTTCACCCTGTTTTAAATATTTAATTTAGACGGTGAAAATTTGTATTGGTATTTTTTAGATTTTTATTTATTTTTCTAGGATTTCTTTTCGGCGGAATCTGTTTTTTTTAAGAGAAGCCCGCCGGACCGAACTGGGAAGAGGCCCAGCTGGCCCAGCCTCCCCGCACCGCCGTCTCGCTCGCGGAGACCGCGACCGCCACGCCGCCGCTAGCCGTGGCCGAGTCGGCCACGCCTCCCCGCCCCCTCCCGCAAGCCACCTCCCCTCCCCCCTTAAAAGCCGACTCGGGGCCCCCCTGGAGCCCCAAGCCGCCCGCCCCGCCGCCTTGCGCCGCAGCTGCCGACGCCGCCTGCCGCTGTGTCGCCGCCAAGCCCCCCCGCGCCGCCCCCCGCCTCGCCGCGCCGCCGCGGAAGCCGCCGGAGCCACCGCCGCTGATCCGATCCGATCCGGAGCCGTTTGGTTTTTTTTTGGTTTAGGTAAAAACCGTCGGTTTTTTTAAAAAAACCCTAGTTACGTTTTTTTAGATCGGTTCGTTGGTTTTCTCGGTTTAGCGTATTTAGCGGACGTTCGTCCGTGCGTTCGTTTTAACGAACGGTTTTCGCTCGTTAGTTACAGACAACGAACGTTCGTTCGTTAGCCTGTTCGTTCGTTTTTCTTTTTCTCGGGTTTTTTGCGATTATTTTCGATTGCAATTTCTGATATGATTTTCGTTTTAGTTTTTCTTTTCGCTCGTTTATCGGAATCAGGCGATTCAAGCGCCTAGATCTTCATCTCGAAACTCTCTTTTTGTTTAATCAACTTGAACAAGATTTTGGTACTGTAAAATTTGACTTTAGTCCAGATTAGTAAACAAATCTTGTTTCTTTCGCAGTTTGAGTTTCGTTGCTCCGTTTGATTTGATTCTTTTTGCAAACCGGAGTTCTTAAGTTGAACTTTCTGGTTAGATCTTCTTGCTAGAGTTTTACCCGTGCATCTTTGCTTGATTGCTTATGTATGCTATTGTTTTTTTGCGATAGAATTCCCGGAGTGTGAAGCATGCTACTATGAGTCTCTAGGTTTTGCGGATCATCAGCAAGGCAAGTAACACATTGATCATACTCTTTTCATACCCAGTTTTTATGCATTAGCTCCAATCCTCAAACACTGCATGATTAGGATGTGATTAACTTGTGGGTATTGGGAAGTAGTTGATGAGGTAAAACCTATTGCCCTGTTACTATCAAGCCCTTGGGAGTTACTTCTACGTATTGCTTGTATTGCTATGCTATGCCCGTAGACGTGGTTTGGGTGAGTGAATCCATGACAGATGTGAGATTGTTAATTAATGGTTCAACTTAAGGTGGCAACTTTAATACACATCTGGGTGGATTTCTTGTCGGGCACCTGGAGAATCCAATGTTGTCCTAGGATATCCCGGAGTACCCGTGTGATAATCCTAAGGTCCGCCGCCCAGGCTCAAAGGGAACTGAGATATTTCATGCTAGAAACTTCCGTGTGCAGCCACAAGCTATTATGGGCTCTAGCATAGTTGATTAAATTGCATGACCTCTTCAAGTGGTAGGCTAGCAGATGTAGAGGGATGTAGGTTGGTACTGTCTACCCGGGGTTAGACTTAATGCATCTGAAAGACTGTGTCTCGGTCATCCGTTTCTCAAACACCATGTAGTGCGAGAAATCCAACGGAGGAGATCGAGTCTTGTGTGGAAACGTGCGCAAACCTCTGCAGAGTGTACAATCTAATCATGGTTAGCCGTGTCCCCGGTTATGGACATCTTGAGTATCTAGTACTTGGATTATCATAAGTATCTCATCACTCTAATTTAATATTGTTGGGTTGATAATTACTTTAATTGGGATTGAGTTGGAGGAACTTTCTCAATGATGTTTCAACTACCATGATAGTTAAATAAAATCTATTCCTTTGTTGTAGGGAAAAATTGGCTTTTCGCAAAACTATAACCATAGATCTTTTCCACCAGCCAAATATGCATGTAGTGATAGCATTATTCTGTTCTTGCTCTACTGTGTTATATTGCCAGCATATTCCAAGTGCTGACCCGTTTTCGGGCTGCAACGTATTATGTTGTAGAGTTTTCAGACGAGGAGTAAGGTTCGTTAGGTCGTTGCCGTGCAACTCAGCTATGCCGTTGGAGTTGATGGACTCACTTTATCTTCCAAGCTTTCCGCTGTTATTGTATAATATGGCCTTATGCCATATTTAGTATAATAAGTTCTCTTTTGAGACATTCGATGTAATAAGTGTGTGATTGCTACTCTGTTATAAATCCTTACTGTGTGTGTCAGCATTACCGATCCAGGGATGACACTGAAGCAGATAGACTTGACCGTTTGAGGTCGAGTCGCTACAAGATGGTATCAGAGCACACGCTGAATGTAGGACATGACCACTAAGATAAGCCATAGGTCACTCTTCTCTACTCATTTCTGACTCCTCTCCATTTTCTACTCTTAGGATGGCGGATTTGAGGAACAAGTTTGCACAACCGGATGAAGATGCACCCTTTGGACGACACTTGAAGGAAGTCACTAGGTACCTGAACATCGGAATACCAAGCTTCACCGGGACCTACAACGCCACTTTACCAAAAGAGGAGCGCTGGATGATTCGAGTTCAAGTTCCAGGAAGGACGTTCGCGCCAATCACTGAGCCCATAGAGTTTTCCTTTGATGCACCAACCTGGAGTCTACGCAAGAGCATGGCAGCCCACATTGCCATGGGACGTATTGGAGAAGTCTACAGCAAGGATCTCAAGGACACTATCTACCAGATATGTGGGCGCCGAGATGAGCAATGGGAGATGATCAACACCAAGAAGGACAGATCCATTGCAACATTCATCCAGGAGTTAAACCAGCACATACGATGCCAGGAGAATCAGATGTGTGCAGACATGATAGATTTGAAGAAGGCGAAGACAAGGATCACCGAGCTGGAAGAAGAACTCAAGTCTACACGCGATGGATATGAAGAAGAAATCACAACACTATTGGAGAAGAACGACGACCTAATAAAGAAGATCGGAGTATTCATGGGAGACCCCACGCCAGGAGAAGACGACGATTCCACTTGCCCGGAGAACTACATCATCATCAACGACACCGACTCCGACCCCAATGAGGATGACTTTGAAGACGAAGCTGGAGCAGACATCATGGAGTCGTCCATCGATCAAAATTTCTAGATGACCACCAAATGATTAGTAGTACTTCCCCCATGTACCTAGTAGTAGTTTGAGCACTTTTAACGATAGTTCTAGACCGTTTGTATGCCCTTGCTTGATTGATTGAGTGATATGATTGTGTTTGTCTCATGTGCATATGGGTAGTGTTTTCTCACTAGACCCCCCTTCTATTTCTAATCTCTTCCCTCTAAACCCATCAGATGCCTCCGAGACGTGACACCGGATTTGCCTTCCCACCTGAGCTCTTTCAGTTGATCCAGCAGCAGAATGCCTTGATGCAATTGTTAGTCCAGAATCAAGGCAACAACAACAACAACAACAACAACAACAACAACAACCCGCCTCAAGTTGACAACTTAGCTCGCTTTCTGGGGTTGCAGCCGCCGGTGTTTTCCACTAGCACCGAGCCTATAGTTGCTGATGATTGGCTGCGCCGTATTAGAAGGGAGTTGACCACCACAGGTTCCACAGATGCTGAGAAGGTGCGCTTTGCCGCACATCAATTGGATGGACCAGCAGCCTCATGGTGGGAGAATTATACGGCCACTTTCCCCATAGCCAACGTCACTTGGGATCAGTTTCAGCAAGCTTTCCGCACAGCCCATGTCTCAACTGGAGCTATGAGTATGAAGAAGCATGAATTTCGCAACTTACGCCAGGGGAACCGTACTATAGCTCAGTACGTGGATGAGTTTAGCAAGTTATCTCGCTATGCCCCTGACAATGTGGCCACAGATGCCGCGAAGCGGGAGAAATTTTTGGAAGGGCTGAATGATGAGATGAGCATGCAGTTGATGGTGGCAACATTCAACAACTACCAGGAGTTGGTAGATAAGGCTCTTATGATTGAAGGGAAGCAGCAGCAAATTGAGAACCCTAAGAGGAAGTATGGACAAGGAAGATACAATTCTGGAGCTCAGCAGAAGCCTCGTCTAACCCCAAATTCGGGAGGACTTGTTCATAACCATGGAGGTCATAACCACAACGGAGGAAGTTCGCATAACCACAATGGTTCTAAGAATGGGACTGGGAACGGAACAAACAACAATCAGAACCGCTCCAATCCAGCCACACCCGCCAAGAGAGTCCTAAGTCACATTACTTGCTTCAAGTGCGGGAAGACTGGACACTATGCCACAGAGTGCCCTGAAGCGAAGAATGGAAACGGTAATGGGAGCGCTAGGAAGAAGCCCAATCCATTCAACAAAGGACAAGTGAACCACGTTAACGTGGAGGAGGTTGAAGGGCAGCCAGACGCAGTTATTGGTAAGTTTTTGGTTAAGTCTTTTACCGCCCTTGTTCTTTTTCATACTGGTGCATCACATTCATACATATCAAGGGGATTCATGGATAAGTTTAAACTACCAACCCAAGCCCTTAGGACCCCTCTGTTAGTAAGTTCACCTGGAGCAGAGTATATGGCTAGCCGATGGTGCGACCGGATACCCTTAACCATTGGTAGCCATGAGTTCCCGTCCGACCTAATAATTTTGGAGTCACAAGGATTGGATGTGATATTAGGCATGGACTGGATGTCAAAGTATGGAGGAAGCATTGACTGTGCTAGTAAGTCGATTTATCTCACCACCCCGGAGGGAAAAAGGATCAAGTATGTATCCAGGCATACGACAAGGAGAATCCAAGTAAATTCCCTCTCAGGAGTTGTTCAGGAGGAAGTGCCTGTAGTAAAGGATTTCCCAGATGTTTTTCTAGAGGAGTTACAAGGCATGCCGCCAGATCGAGACATCGAGTTTTTGATAGAACTGTTGCCAGGCACCGGGCCTATATCAAAGAGACCATACCGGATGCCCGCAAATGATCTGGAGGAGATTAAGAAGCAGATCAAGGAGTTATTGGAGAAAGGTTACATCCGACGAAGTTCATCACCATGGGGAGCCCCAGTGCTCTTGGTTGAGAAGAAGGATGGATCATTGAGGATGGTTGTTGATTATCGGGCGTTGAATGAGGTGACGATCAAGAACAAATACCCTTTGCCGATGATCAATGATTTGTTTGACCAGCTGCAAGGAGCTAAAGTGTTTTCGAAGATCGATCTGCGATCAGGATATCACCAGCTGAAAATTCGAGAGAAGGATATACCAAAGACAGCATTCACCACAAGGTACGGGTTGTATGAGTATACGGTCATGTCATTTGGACTGACTAACGCCCATGCCTATTTCATGAGCATGATGAACAAGGTGTTCATGGAATATTTGGATAAGTTTGTTGTGGTGTTCATTGATGATATAATGGTATACTCGAAGAATGAAGAGGAGCACAAGGAGCATTTGCGTTTAGTTCTCGAGAAACTCAGGGAACATCAGTTGTATGCCAAGTTCAGCAAATGTGAGTTTTTGTTGAAGGAAGTTGGATTCCTTGGACATGTTATATCAGGAGAAGGTATAGCAGTAGACCCCACCAAGGTTCAGTCAGTCACTGAATGGTTGGCACCCACTTCAGCCAGCGAGATCCGCAGTTTTCTTGGACTCGCAGGATACTGTCGAAGGTTCATTGAGAATTTTTCCAAGATTGCGAAGCCAATGATGGAGTTATTGAAGAAGGATACCAAATTTAAATGTACGGAGGAATGTGAGGCAAGTTTTCAGGAGTTAAAGAAACGTCTGACTACAGCCCTAGTGCTGATTCTGCCGGATATACGCAAGGATTTCCAAGTGTATTGCGACGCCTCTCGCTTAGGACTTGGAAGTGTGCTTATGCAGGACGGAAGAGTTGTTTCGTATGCCTCACGACAACTAAAACCGCACGAATTGAATTATGCCACGCATGATTTGGAGTTAGCAGCTGTAGTGCATGCGCTCAAGACTTGGAGACATTACCTTATTGGAAACCGTTGTGATGTGTACACTGATCATAAGAGTTTGAAGTACATTTTCACACAGAAGGAGCTGAACCTTAGGCAGAGGAGATGGTTGGAGCTTATAAAGGATTATGACATGAAGCTTCACTATCATCCAGGCAAGGCCAATGTCGTAGCAGACGCTTTGAGCCGGAAGAGTTATGCTAACACCCTCGTAAGTACAGGATTGCCAAAGGAGTTAGCAGAGGATCTCAGGGAACTTCGATTGGAGATTGTTCCTAGAGGTTTTTTTGCAACAATGGAAGTTCAGTCTACATTGTTAGGAAAGATTCGAGAAGCTCAGAAGGATGACAAAAGAGGTTGTCGAGATAAAAGAGAGAATGAGCAAAGGAAAGGCCAAAGGTTTTCGTGAGGATGAGCACGACACCTTATGGTTTGAGGACCGTGTTTATGTGCCCAATAACACAGAGATCGGGAAGTTAATACTTCAGGAGGCTCATGACTCACCATACTCGATACACCCCGGAAACACCAAGATGTATTTGGATTTGAAGGAACGTTTCTGGTGGACTGGTATGAAGAAGGCTATTGCCGAGTATGTAGCCGTATGTGATGTATGTCAGAGAGTGAAGGCAGAACATCAAAAGCCCGCAGGATTGTTACAGCCTATGCCGATACCCGAATGGAAGTGGGATAAGCTTGGCATGGATTTCATCACCGGATTGCCCAGGACCAAATCAGGATATGATTCTATATGGGTAGTAGTTGATCGCTTGACCAAAGTGGCTCACTTTATCCCAGTGAAAACCACCTATACAAGTGTGAAGTTGGCCAAGATATACATGACCAGGATCGTATGTCTGCATGGAGTTCCTAGGACCATCATATCAGATAGAGGAACACAGTTTACCTCAATGTTTTGCCATCAGCTCCACCAGACTTTGGGTACAAGGCTAGAGTTCAGTACAGCATTCGATCCGCAGACAGATGGACAAACCGAGAGAGTCAACCATATGCTGGAGGATATGTTGAGAGCTTGTGCACTAGATTGTGGATCTAGTTGGGATGACAATTTGCCCTAGGCAGAGTTCTCATACAACAATAGCTATCAAGCCAGTTTGAAGATGGCGCCGTTCGAAGCCCTGTATGGACGAAGGTGCAGAACACCGTTGATGTGGGATGAAGTTGGAGACCGACAGTTGTTTCGACCAGATTTGATCAAGGAGTCTGAAGAGAAGGTTAAGTTGATTCGAGATAGACTGAAGGTAGCTCAGTCCAGGCAGAAGAGTTATGCAGATTCGAAACACAAGGAAGTAACCTATGAAATTGGAGACAGAGCATATCTGCGAGTGTCACCTCTGGGAGGAGTGAAACGTTTTGGAGTTAAGGGAAAGTTAGCCCCGAGATTTGTAGGACCGTACCGAATTTTGGAACGTATGGGAGAGGTTGCCTACAAGTTGGAGTTACCTGAAGGACTGTCAGGAGTACATGATGTGTTTCATGTTTCACAGTTGAAGAAGTGTCATGCTGAGATGGCCGATACACCGCTAAGAGATACAGTGCCCTTGGAAGCGATTCAGTTGGACAGTGATCTGACCTATGAGGAGAAGCCAGTCAGGATTCTTGAATTTGCCAGCCGAGTTAGTCGCAGCAAGGTTATCAAGTTTTGCAAAGTTCAATCGAGCCACCATACCCAGGATGAAGCCACCTGGGAACGAGAGGATGATCTTCGCAAAGACCACCGGCACCTATTCTCTAGCCAACCCGAATCTCGAGGGCGAGATTCATCTTAAGGGGGGCAGGTTTGTAACATCACAAATTTTCA
Organism: Triticum aestivum; assembly: GCF_018294505.1. Classification (NCBI taxonomy): domain Eukaryota; kingdom Viridiplantae; phylum Streptophyta; class Magnoliopsida; order Poales; family Poaceae; genus Triticum; species Triticum aestivum. Next base: position 452,810,834 of record NC_057814.1, read on the forward strand.
ATTTGGAATGTTGTACATAGGTCATTCATGCATAGCATATTTTATTTGCATTTCGTTTCGCGATCCTCGAAATTCTAAGCAACTCAAGGACCCTCGGAGAGAGTTGGGGATTTCACTGTTTTCATATTTGAATTTTATCAAATATTGAAACGAGGATTATTTGTTTTAATTATTTTTCTCTCCGAAAATATTTCATACTAAAATATATGAGAGGAGATAATATGACTTCTTCAAAATAAATGAAATATTGGAGGAAAATATTAAAATCAAATATTTGTTTTATTCAGATTTTATTGCTATTTTATTTGCATAGGAAAAAATATGCATTTTTTCAAAAATTGCATTTTAGGCCAAGAAAATGTTCACCCTGTTCTAAATATTTTATTTAGACGGTGAAAATTTGTTTTCGAATTTTTAAGATTTTTATTTATTTTTCTAGGATTTCTTTTCGGCAGAATATGTTTTTTTAAGAGAAGCCCGCCGGACCGAACTGGGCCGAGGCCCAGCTGGCCTAGCCTCCCCGCGCCGCCGTCTCCCTCGCGGAGACCGCGACCGCCACACCGCCGCCCGCCGTGGCCGAGTCAGCCCCGCCTCCCCGCCCCTCCCTCAAGCCACCTCCCCTCCCGCCCTTAATAGCCGACCCACCCCCCTGGAGCCCCAAGCCGCCGCCGCCGCCCGCCCCGCCGCCTTGCGCCGTCACCTGCCGCTGCGTCGCCGCCAAGCCGCCCCGCGTTGCCCCCGCCTCGCCACGCCGCCGCGGAAGCCGCCGGAGCCGCCGCCGCCGATCCGATCCGATCCGGAGCTGTTTTTTTTTCGGTTTAGGTAAAAACCGTCGGGTTTTTTTAACACCCTAGTTACGTTTTTTTAGATCGGTTCGTTGGTTTTCTCGGTTTAGTGTATTTAGCGGACGTTCATCCGTGCATTCGTTTTAACGAATGGTTTTCGCTCGCTAGTTACAGAGAACGAACGTTCGTTCGTTAGCCTGTTCGTTCGTTTTTCTTTTTCTCGGGTTTTTCGCGATTATTTTCAATCACGATTTCTGATCCGATTTTCGTTTTAGTTTTTCTTTTCGCTCGTTTATCGGAATCAGGCGATTCAAGCGCCTAGATCTTCGTCTCGAAACCCTCTTTCTGTTTAACCAACTTGAACAAGATTTTGGTACTGTAAAATTTGACTTTAGTCCAGATTAGTAATCAAATCTTGTTTCTTTCGCAGTTTGAGTTTCGTTGCTCCGTTTGATTTGATTCGTTTTGCAAACCGGAGTTCTTAAGTTGAACTTTCTGGTTAGATCTTCTTACTTTAGTTTTACCCGTGCATCTTTGCTTGATTGCTTATGTATGCTATTGTTTGTTTGCGATAGAATTCCCGGAGTGCGAAGCGTGATAATCCTAAGGTCCGCCACCCAGGCTCAAAGGGAACTGAGATATTTCATGCTAGAAATTTCCGTGTGCAGCCACAAGCTATTATGGGCTCTAGCATAGTTGAGTAAGTTGCATGACCTCTTCCAGTGGTAGGCTAGCAGATGTAGAGGGATGTAGGTTGGTACTGACCCGGGGTTAGAGTTAATGCTTCTGAAAGACTGTGTCTCGGTCATCCGTTTCTCAAACACCATGTAGTGCGAGAAATCCAACGGAGGAGATCGAGTCTTGTGGGGAATAGTGCGCAAACCTCTGCAGAGTGTGCAATCTAATCATGGTTAGTCGTGTCCCCGGTTATGGACATCTTGAGTATCTAGTACTTGGATTATCATAAGTATCTCATCACTCTAATTTAATATTGTTGGGTTGATAATTACTTTAATTGGGATTGAGTTGGAGGAACCTTCTCAATGATGTTTCAACTACCATGATAGTTAAATAAAATCTATTCCTTTGTTGTAGGGAAAAATTGGCTTTTTGCAAAACTATAACCATAGATCTTTTCCACCAGCCAAATATGCATGTAGTGATAGCATTATTCTGTTCTTGCTCTACTGTGTTATATTGCCAGCATATTCCATGTGCTGACCCGTTTTCGGGCTGCAACGTATTATGTTGCAGACTTTTTAGACGAGCAGTAAGGTTCGTTAGGTCATTGCCGTGCAGCTCAGCTATGTCGTTGGAGTTGATGGACTCACTTTATCTTCCAAGCCTTCCGCTGTTATCGTATTAGATGGCCTTATGCCATATTTATTGTAATAAGTTCTCTTTTGAGGCATTCGATGTAATAAGTGTGTGATTGCTACTCTGTTATAAATCCTTCGAGTACTGTGTGTGTCAGCATTACCGATCCAGGGATGACACTGAAGCACAGAGACTTGACCGTTTGAGGTCGGGTCGCTACATTCTTTACAGTAAGTATCAAACACATAGATAGGCGCAGTCTACAATAGGATTAACAGGCTATAGCATTATGTAATCAGTAGCAAACGAAATTAACCCAAGCAACATAATTGAACAATTTTGTAATAAATGGCTAACTAAAATTCCGAGAAGCAGGTAACTGAACTTACGCTAGCTCTTTGTACAGGCACACTGCAACTTCTTTTTCGCTTACAAGGTTCTACGAAGGAGTACATGGCATCAATTGCTTGGATACGCAGTCCCAATACTTCTTTTTTCCCACACTGCATTATTGGTAAGTTGAATGGTTAATCTGGTAAGATGGTGAGTCCTTGATATGTTATATGAGGACATGTAGTCAGACTAGTTGTAGCCACACACATCACACTGGCTTTTACTGTATATTTCACGCGATTACATTTGACATATCGATATCTAAGCAATCTACAATAGGATGAAAAGACTGGCATCCTTCACATTATTGGTGCACTTAGTTCATAGAAACAAGCAATTCAACCATTCTGTGGGTAAATCAAAAGCGCCACTGGAATATTTTTCACTACCCCAATCATGCACACAAAAAGGGGCGACGCCACCATAGGGGCTGGTATGGGCGGCCGCCTCGGGTGGCTGGAAAGTGTGCACCTAGTTTGAGTCATCCAGGTTGGCCCAGACTAGTTTTGTTCGTCCCAACACATGAGCAGGCAATGTTAAAAAATGAAGAAAAATGTTTCAATTTGGATGGGCCAATAACGTAAGTGCAAGGTAGGCCCTATAGCAGGCTCGTGGCCCAAACGAGCGCCTCCCATATCGATCGACAGCAGGAAAAATCCCAATTCGTTCGCTCCAGCCTCCAGTCTGGTTCGCTCCTAACCTAGCCGCCGCTGGACAGACCGACACAACACTTCCTTACGCCCTCGTTGGTGGGCGGTCGTCGGGCTTCAAGCGAATGGAAGGACAAGAAGATGAAGATCCAACCCTGGGTGTAGCCTGCGTGGGAGGCAGCGGCAGTAGCACGGGCATGGCATCGAGCTTGCGCAAACGGACAGTCACAGCTTGCAAGAGTAGCATGCGCAACGAGCAGGTACATCACATCCCTGATTATATCTAATTCAACTGTTCAATTTCTGGCCAATAGTTAAACCTGACGGTGTTGTAAAACTGCTTGTATGTAGGGAATCTATGAGAAAATGAAACCAATTTCTGCTTATTTTATAACTCCCCCAATCAATACTGAACTGACTGAATCTGATGTATCTAATCAAGTTTCCGGTGCAAACATACAAGCTCATGTTGTTCTTGAGCCTAAAGTGTCTAGTGAACAGACTGCTAATGAAGGATTCGATGCAAACATTTTTCATGCTCCTGGTGATGAACATATAGTGTCTAATGAGGGATCTAATGCAAGCATTTTGCAAGCTCCCATTGAAGGATTTAGTGTCTAATGATGATCTGCTATGTTGAGAGAGACATAGAGATTTGCAAGCATTGATGAGAAGCAAATTATAGTACATTTTCATGGCTTGAGGAAACGTCGAGACCATCTACCAGAAAGTCCTCGTATCATGACAACGTAGCATAAATACTTTTCTTATCTGTTGTTTGAAACTATTGGCATACTTGTGTAGGATAGATATATTGATATGCAGTTTGCGCACTGGTTATAGGTGCAATTACACTTTGATATTTTCAACCAGAGAACGAATAATTCAAGTAGGTATAGACCATGTTAGTAGTCCTTGTACACCATGTTGCATTTTGTGTTTTTGGTGCTTACATCCTTTAGTGTTTTATAATTATATAATCTGAACTACTTTGGATCATTAGCTGGTTTTCAAACTGCATGTAGCTTCACATTTCTCAAGTTATGTTGATTTCCGGAGTGCGAGTGCCTTCGTATTTTTTAAGTTAAATGTTCGCCCCTGGTAACATGAATTCGCGGATCTGCCACTGCACATAAATCATACACGCAGGCCATTACGAATTAAATGAAATGCAGGGACTTACGCTAGCTCATTGTACAGGCTCACTTCAGCTCTGCTTGCGCTTGGGATGTTCCGTGTACAAGTCCATGTTACCACTTGCTTGGATGTGCAGGCCTTGTGCTCCTTGCATCCCCCTCTGCATTTCTGACACGGCGAATGGTTGATCAAATAAGAGGAATTGGCCTTGCTGTTGTACCGGAGGACAGATACTTACAAGGTTATAGGGGTGTGCAGGATGTGTACCAGATCCCGTAGCGCCGTCACGCTTTGCTAAAAAATGGTTTTCCTTGTTTCAGATGATATCTCCAGAAGAAATAAGAGTTAAAGTCAGAGTTGCATAGGCGTGTAAGCTAAGAGAGCAGTGAAGGATATCCAAACATCGTCAGAATAATGCACAAGGGAGTGATGTGTGGATACCTAGTTCAGGCCGACGTTTGGGCATGCTCGCCTAGCTAGAGTGCGGGTCACTTCAGAGCCGTTGAGGGAGATGCGCTGGCGTTTGCTGGCCGCACACGGATGCAGATCTTGAGTGGCAGCAGAGCACTACGATGCGGTGGACGAGCCCGTTGGTGAAGCCCCAACGGCCTCGGGGAGCGGAGGTGCGACGATGTGCTCGGTGAAGTAGCCCCGGTGAGGTGGGAGACGGCGTTGGTGAAGCGCACCTGATGCGGTGGAAGTCGGTGTCTGTGAGGCACGTCGGTTGCGGCGGCCGACGTTGTTGGTGGACCACCCGGTGCGGTGGACGAGGGCGTAGATGAGGTAGCTCCGGTGCGGTGGTGAAGCGCGGCCGTCGTCTTCGTCCTCGTCATCCGGCACAGAGGTGGGGAAAGAGACGAGACGAGGGGCGATTCGAACTTTGCTTGGGTTGGCGGCGAATTAGGGATTTGAGCAATCTGGGCGCGGAAGGGGACGGTGGAGAAGGGAGATTTTGCTTGGGGCCGCCAGATATTTCAATCCGAAACGTGGAAGCACGAACTTATTTTGTCATCGTCCTTTTTTTGGGGGGGAGGGGGGAGGGAGGGAGGGGGTGGGTGGCTGGGTGCTAAGCGTCTATACGACACACGCGACCACCACGACACGACCCTGGTCTGCCTGGTGTGCCTACATTTGAGAATGCAAACGAATCTTCTTTCATTTGCAAACGAATCTGTATGTATTACCATGCCCGTGTTTTCCTTGCAAATAATTAGTCATTTGAAACGAGATACTATAAATTAATTAATGAGGAGTTATTTGAAAAAAAATCGAAACGGTATCCACGGTATCCACGCTAATGTGGATTAGAGTGTGTGTCACATAATTAGTAATTTGAATTAGAGTGTGTGTCACATAGCGATCTCCAATTCTAACGTGGATTTCGCATTTCACGGTATCCATGCTACTTTTTAATACAAATTCATCTGTATATGTTGAACACCATGGTAGTGAAAAAACTTTGGATGGATTCAAACATATGACATAATATCTACTCTACTCTTATAAAAAACCGAGCTGGTGATGATGGTGTGCCTGCCATCCTGCAATATAGACCGTCCGATCTATATCTGACGGATAGAAAGAAAACTCTGACAATTTTGCAAAAAGATACCCACACCCCTCTCCACATTTGCAGATAAGGACTTCCCTCGTTCATCTTCGTCTCCCACGAGATAAACAGCTTGTATAAATGCATCTTGATGTTCCATGCAACGCATTGGCCTCTTGCTAGTAAATTGCACAACAATCGAGTCAATGTCAAATTTTCCAAACCTAGTATGGCACGAATTCGAAATAATTACCCATATGATGGTCCTCAGTTCAAATCTTACAATGTACATAGAATTGAAACATCGATATTAAGTCTCATACTATTTACATTCAAATGTTGTTTTTAGCCCCCCCCCCCCGGCACACACGCTGCATACTTCCTGTATCGATCAATCTTCCTCTCCTAACCATATTAGGAAGCTATCGGTTTCCGACACACGTTCATTCTTTCTCTCCATGTTTCGATCTCTAACTCTCTCAACTACACAACCCCCTTTTTACACTCTGTTACCTAATGTATTTACCTCACACACCCGCCATTGCACCCCATGCCGAGCTCTCTCTCTCTCTCTCCCTCCCACCCTCTCTTGCTAGATACATGCATTGCTTATCTAGCCCCCAACCTCTCGTGCACACGCACGCATGTTGTCTATCTAGGTCACTCCCTCGAGACTATCTCACTCTTTCTTCCGCACGGCGGGCCACACTCGCTCAATCTCGCTCTCTTTATCTGAGTCTCGATTAACCTCGTTTATCTCCCTGTTCGGGCCTTCATCGACACACTCTATACTCTCTCATGTAGATTGTCTATCTAGGTCAGTCCATCCAAGCCGCCCCCGCTCTTTCAACCTCATGGCGGGCCACGCTCGCTCAATCTCTCTCTCTCTCTCTCTCTCTCTCTCTCTCTCTTTCTCTCTCTTTGTATGTCTCAATTGACCTCGCTCTTTCTCGGACACAAATGATATATCTCCATGTTTGAGCCCAATTCGACATATCCATATTGTATACTCTCTCACTCACATTGTCTATCTAGGTCACTCTCTCCAACCTGTCTCACTCTTTCGATCGCACGACGACCCACACTCGCTCAATCTCTCTCCCTTTATATATGTAATCGATTGGCCTTGCTTCCTCCCACGCACAAAATATATCTACATGTCTGTGACTAGATCATCTCTCAAGCTCTATATTACAGCCCTCACTCTTCCCAAAAGCTCAATCAGACAATATCTCTCCAGAGCATGTATATCTTTTCAATGAATGTCGGACCACACTCACTTTTCTCTCTATCTATATGTCTCTCGATTGACCTCGCTTTCTCACGCCGTATCTTCCACACATTGAAGCTACCTCTCCATCCTTCGCAAAGCCGGAGCTATTTACATTGCGAGGGGGACTCCAACCTTGGATTAATTTGTGTAGGCATTTATTCCGGTGGGTTTAGATTATATTTTCGTAGCATTCGGCCCACAACTACTCCAAACACCGTTGCAACCCCCGCACCTCCCCCAATTGATTTCCCTCTGGCTCGGTCATCGCTCTCTCGCACGTCCTTTCTCGCCTTCAAGGTCGCACCATGGTATTATTGCAAAAAACTCTATTGTTCTATTTAATTATTACAAATAAGCTACAAAGCTACACACCGATAGTCCACCTGGAATGGAACAAATTTTGACCCACAAATTAAAGTGCTACAAACTACACACCGAGGGGCCCACCTATCATGAAACAAATTTGGACCCATATACAAATTAAAAAATAAAGAACAAGGATCGAACATGCGACCAGGGCCTTCAAGCCACACGTCAATAGGCAACATATGTAGAACAGCAATGTTTGTTGTACCCCCCTTTGTTCATATAATGTTTTTATATTACCATAGCCTATTTAATGGATAACATGTAATATTATTTTTAGTACATTAGTGGGACCGGCTCGTTATCACGTACTATTCGCCTTCACTTACTGGTGGGTTCCATATGTTGTGCTCTCTCTCTCTCCTCCCCTTCTGTGTTTAGACGCACGGGCAAACACGAAGAACTCGCGGGCGATGTTGCTGTTGACTATATCTGGACGCGTTCACAAGTTATGGCACCAGTTTCATGTACTAGTAGTACTAGTCAATGTGTACGTGCAATGCACGTTAATTTGGAAGTATATTAAGTGCATGCGGATATTGAGTAGGATATTATTTGCGTGTTATTATGTGATTAGCAATATTTTTGGCATGGAATTAACTGCACGCTAAACATGTTGAGCGTTCGACATTGAAGCATTCTAGGTTGTTGGATGAGAAGGAACATGTGGCTTGATGACGTTTTATATTTAGTTTGATACGGCTCTAGCAGAACATTCAATCGATCAAACCTTAGATTTCATTCAGTCTGACTCCGACTTTACATTCATATGACGACTGATCTAAAATAAACGAAAATGATAAACGTTCGGATTTTAAGCATGGCAATCCAAACATTTTTCATAGCAAATTTAGATTACGCGGCGGGGGCATCTTGCGGTGGGAAGTGGCTCCTCTGCCATGCTCTATGTGTCGTTGGGCCACTGACCGATGGCGACGGCGGCGTCTTGCGCCATTGTTCGCGTACTCCTGGACGTTGGCCCTAGCTTCAAGGAAGGCCACAATGTTCTGGACTTCGGTCCCCAGGAGTGAGTCAACTAGCGGGAGGAGGCGACTGGCGTTGGTGCAAGGAAGCGGTCGACGACGGCCATCCATGCCGCTGAGGGGGGCACTGGCACCCGCGCGGGGACAGGCGCTGGCAACGGCGCGGTGGAGGCATTCGTGTGCACGGGCACCGGCACGGGCGCGCACATCAGTGCATGCGCAGGCGCATGCGCTGCCAGGTGCACGGGCACCGGCACGGGCGTGCGCGTCAGTGCACGCTCAGGCGCATGCGCTGGCAGGTGCACGGGCGCGTGAAAGTCGGCGGGGACCTCGTGGAACCCCATGGCATCAAGCTCGGCGACAATGTGCGGCTCCCAGCCCATCAATGCCACGGGGATGGGTGCTGGCGCACATGGGTCGACGGGAGCCGGAACGGGAGCAGGGACAGGCGCGGCGTCTTCCCGCAAGGCCAGTTGAAACTCGTCCCACAGCGCCTTATGTTCTTGAGACTTCGGCTGGGTGTCTTCCTCAGGAAACTGGAAGACTAAGGGCAGACCATCATGATGCGGCATGGCGTATGGTTAGGTCAGGCTGGTTGGAGGTAGACGACAGGAGAATCGGAGGGGAAGAGAGGAGATTGTAGCGATACAGGGTAGTGCGGGGTTGATTTTAAACTGCGGCGCCGGCGACATTAAAAGTGGGAGCAGTTGGGACGAAGGTGGGCGGCGGAGCCTGGTCAAAGGGCTCGCCTCCCGGTGAGCCTGCGCAGCGGTCTGCTCGTACGCCTCCCTGTCAGCCGGCGCAGCGGTCTGCTCGCACGCCTCCCGTCGACTCACACGCTTGCTCGGACGGCACCTGCCGATGAGAAGCGGGACTCGTGGTAGCACGTAAACGCCCACGGTTTCAATAGTGAAAGCGTTCGGCTTAATGTGACAGGTCTTTGTTCCAAAATACCTTGGCTCTTCATTTGTGCAACTTCTCATAAGCAGCTTGTCTCAAATTGAAGAAAAAAATTACGTAGGAATATTTGTGCCATATCACGTGACCATGCTCAGTTTCATGAATTTATGGTCACTTTTGGATTTTCTGAAATTTAAAATCCCGGATTCGAAACAATATCATAACCTGCATCATGCAGTAAATTTTCAAGCGATACATCTTTCCTGTTGTATTTCTTAAGAAAGGATTTGGTCAAACATTTTGCCTAGTTAGACTTCAGACAAGTTATATATGCAGAGTAAAAGGATAATTCCTCCGTACCAGTGCATTGCCTGATATATTAACTCAAGTTTTTTAGGGGTATATATTAACTCAAGTACTAGTAGGCACGAACAAACGGGCTCAATTTTGTGTTCATCCTGGTGTAGTAGTAGTACTAGGCAATGCAGTTGATGGGCGACCTTGGTAGCGGCGACCGAGGGAATTGAACCGTGCTCAGCACGGTAGGTAACGTTGTCTAGTTACTAAAGCATCCCTCCATTGTTCATCGGTAGTCATTATGGACCGGGGACATGAAGGGAATTTCCTAGGGCTGGAATTCTGGCAGCCATATATTTCGACTCAAAACACGGAGGCTCGACTGGTTGGGGTTGGCTAATGTGCGTACCACGCACGCAACCAGAAGGATATGAACCCCCCTTTTTTTGAGGATCAACACGAGCCAAGGTCTGGCTGGTATGTCGTTGGGTCCTACCATTCGAGAATACGAAAGGATCCCTAAAAAAGAATACGAAAGGAATCTTTTAAATTGCCGAACGAATCTATGTGTATTACAATGCCCGTATTTTCCTTGCAAATAGTAATCTCAACATGGTAATTGATTTATGACGAGTTCTTGAATTAGAGTGAGTTTGTGATATAGTGATCTCAACGTGGATTTCACATTTCATGGTATCCCTAGTAAATTTTTCATTGCAAATTCAAATTAAAAAGATGAACGGTATGGTGGTGAGAAAACTTTGTATATATCAAGCATACGACCACACACACACACGAACGCTACAGCAATCCAATAAGTATAGTGCATCTATTTTTCCAAACCATGCATGTCTGACACGAATTCAAAAATACTCCTTCTGTTCCTAAATATTAGTCTTTTAGAGATTTCAACAAGTGACTACATATGGAGCAAAATGAGTGAATCTACAGTCAAAATATGTCTATAAAAATCCGTATGTGGCAGTCCATTTGAAATCTCTAAAAAGACTAATATTTAGGAACGAAGGGAGTAAAATGAAAGACATGCATGGTCCTCAATTCAATATTTAAAATGAACAGGAAACTAAAACATGAATATTAAGTCTAGTACTATAGTACATGCAAATGTGGTGTTTAGGCGGAGCTATGTAGATTGTCGGGGGTTAACCCCTCGACCCTAAATAAAATTGTGAAGCTCTGTTTAGGATTGTTTAGATTATATTTGTCCCCACCGTCCCAAACACCGATTGTTTGTGCACCCCCTCCTCCCCGGGAGAATATCATGTACCCCCACACCTTAGATGCTATATGCTGATACGAGTTGCTTGGAGCTTGTTGATCTGAGATATAGCAGCTCACATGATGTCTTAATATTTTTTACAGGAAACCCTAATGAGTTTGAGATTTGCACACAATTTGTACAAAAACTACTCAGATGCCCTTGGATCCCATATCCAACGACCTCGAAGCTCGTATTACCGTAGCATCTAAGATGAAGGAGAACATCATATTCTCCTATATGTAAGAATATCATGTGCTACCACACCTTAGATGCTTTGGTGATACAAGCTCTTCGGAGACGTTGGATTTGTGACCCAACAACTCCTTGGTGGTTCGAATTTTTTTTGCAGAAAAGCCCCCAAAGAGTTCGGCCACTGCTTACAAGCACAAAGACTGCTCAGATGCCATTGGATCTTAGATCAAACGACCTCGAAGCTTGTTCACCGTACCATCCAAGTTGCGAGAGCACCTGATGTTTTCTCGCACGGGAGAATATGAGGTGCTCTCACACCGTAGATTCTATGGTGATACGAGTTCATGGAGATCTGACGGCTCACAGTAGGAGGTTTGAATGTTTTTGCAATATACGCCTGAGAGAGTTTGGGAATTGCGCAGAAAGTACAAGTACTACGCATGTGGCATCTGATAACAGATCATACTACCTAGATGCTCGTATCATCGTAGCGGCTAATTAAGCTATGGGGAGTGCCTAATATGAGCAATGGGGAGCCGTTGGATCCAAGATGCAGCGGCACACACGAGGCCTGAATGTTTTATTTGCAAAAAAGAACCTTGGAGAGTTTGGAAATTGCGCATAATTACAAAGACTACTCCCATGCCATTGGATCTCAGTTCCAACGATGTAAAAACTCGTATCACCATATCATCTAAGCTGCGGGGTGGATGTGATATTCTGTGCCGCTATCATTTTTGTTTGTAAACTTGCAAAATACGTGTAACTCGTGTCGTTACCTATCTAACCGCGCAAAGTGTTTGTTCAAAAAACCATCTTACACTGAAATATCGGAACAACACACGGGGGTCCCACTTGTCATTGATCAAATTTGGACCTAAAACTAACAGATCTGAAAGACGAGATACGAACTGGCAACCTGGACTACAAAGCATAAGTCGATAGCCTGAAACAACAAAGGTTGTTGGCTTTGACCCATAACTTGATTTTATAGAGTATTACGTTGAGTAGAGTAGAGGGAGTGCCTCGTCAACACGTGCATGACCGTTGACTCACTTACTGGTTGGTCCCAGGTCTGTGATCTCTCTCTCCTCTCCATCGTCTAACCTGTAGACGCATGAGCACACACGAAGAGCGGCGCTAGCTTGCCGTGGTGTTATTATGACTAAAAAAGCTTGGAAAATAGAAGAATCGCCTAGAACAAGAGACGTTGTGGCTGGTCGAGACGGAGCTAACCACACCTATCCTCCGTGCCACGTTAGCATGATGAAGTTGTGTGGCCAGTGGGCTGTTTTCGACTGACTGGCTGGGTCCCGAGGTCGAACCATAGGTACTACAATGTCTGATACAATATATTTTTACACGCAGATTTTTCCTCCGTTCCGAGACGTGGCACACCCTACCGTGCGGTTTCGGGGTCCTCTCGGGTGGTGCACACATATATTCTTCCTTGCCGAGACGTGGGACGCCCTACCGCTCATTTTTTGGGTCCTCCTCGATCGTAACGCCGAAGCAAGTAAATGAGTCATCAAATCACGAAAGACCACCTTTCCCGCCGAGTACATCAGTGAAGCATGGTGGCTAGCTAGTTGGGCTAGTGCGACCGATTAGCTAGGCCACCGCCACATTTGTTTTTTCACCCTTTTTTATCTCTTTGCCGACAGGTAAATTTAAATATCCACCGCGGCATGGCTCTAGTCTTTGGGTGCGGCAGGCGCGGCAGGATTTTTAACTTTTCGATTGGCGGGAGCAGGCGCGGCAGTAATTAGTCACTATGACTCCGCCTGTAAAACCCACTGCTCCCTGATGTGAGAAGTCGTTGACTGGTGTTTTCCCATGGTGAAAACCTAAAGATTCCCCGCTCCTCGGCTGGCTCCCTCCGCCTTCCCATAGATTGCATTGCCTTTTAGCCATTTCGCCCCCTTTGCTTCCTCTCCCCATTACTTCTACCTAGTAACATGGCGGCACAGCAAATCATGGAGTCTGAGGTGAGGCGCCTAACACAGGAGCTCCAGGCCAAGGATGCGGAGCTCAGGACCAAGGACGTGGAGCTCCGTGAGCTCAAGGAGGAGAGGAGTGCCATGCTCCTCCGTTATGTGTGGGAGTTCACAAAGCTTCAAAAGTGGCAGGCGTCCACCACAAAGATGCTCGAGGAATCGGCGGCGTTGCTGCAGAAAGTGGGAGACACGATAGGCCGTCAGGGGAGACGGCTGGAGCACGAGCGGGCCGATCGTGACGAGGTCCAGGATCACCTCAGCCACTTGGTGGACCAAGTTGCCACGCACGTGTTGCGGCTACGCGATGCCTACCGTCGTGCCAGCGCGACCATGCCGGCCGTCGGGCTAAACCCATTCAACCATCCCGTCGACTTCAACGAGTTGCGGCTTCCTGACCTGGTCTCCTTCTTCACCTATATCTCCGAGGAGCTGAGCCGTCTCCGCGCGATGGTGGGGGCGGAGCTGGAGAAGGAGGGGTTGCGGTCTGCCGTCGCCGTTGCCGGGCGAATCCTCTCAGGGCTCCTTCATCGGAACCCATTCGTGCCATTGGACACCGTCTTTGGCGAGCTGGCTCCCATCGATCGGGAGCGGGCTCTGCGGGTCGTTGCACCCTGCATCACCAACGTCCCTCGCCACGAGAAGCAGAGGGACTTCGGTGGTGTTTAGGTGTCCTCTGCATGGGCATGTCCATGTCTCAGCGCAACATGACCGTTGGATCAAGCTCAGACGGTGCAGATCAGTCACTGTAGCACAAAGCGTGTGGGTGTGTTTGGTTGCATTCTTATCTCAATATAGTTGTTCCCTCTTCGTCTATTTGTGTAAACCTACTAGTGTGGACTCATGCACCCTTCATGCTCTCTGCCAAACACCCAAAAGTGGGTCGAGAAGGGAACTTTTTCTCCCATCCCGTGCACCCTTCATACACCCTGCCTAACACTGAGTTGTGCTTCATATGGTTCATGTTTCGTAGAATACTGTAGCACTGTACTCTCTGTGCGCTGTAGACCTAGTTCTGTTAACATTGATCTCACCGTTCATTCTCGACCGGATAGTCGAAAAAGTGGTGCTATCACTACTCCAGGATGCTGCTAACGCGACACTACGATCAGAGACCCTTCGAGAAACTGTGTGCGATGCAATAATCGAAAACGGTGCTGTATGAAAACCGTCAGAAATGTATAAAACGTTTGCGATGACGGATGCATCAAACACGGTTCAGGTTTTAGTTGCGTGTGCGAGGAAGGGCATACGGTTCAGTTCAATTAACTGTTTGCGATGAGGAGGAACAAAAGAAACGGGCAGCCAGATGAAGGCGTGTGCGATACACAGAATACGGTTCACTCGGATGAATTTTGTGATTAGGCAACACAAAAGAAACGGTTAGCCAGATGAAGGTGTGTGCGATATACAGCATACGGTTCACTCGGATGAACTGTTTGTGATTAGGCAACACAAAAGAAACGGTCAACTAGATCAAGGTGTGTGCGGTATACGCATGCCGTTCACTCGGCCCTTGTCGTCAGTGTGTGACCTCTGTGACAACCGTTCGCTCCCCAGGCGCCTCTTCATGTACCGTGGCAACCGTCCACCGCCTCTTCGCCTTTCCCTCTCGATTTGGAACTGCTGTCGCACGCTCTTCCTCCCTCCTCCATTCGCCTTCACCCTTCCTTCCACCATTGTTCGATCATCTTCTCCATGGAGGGAACAGGCCGGAAACGACCCCGTTATTCTTGCCCCGATCTGAATGATGACGCGGTGGAGGAACTCATTGATCGGTGCGACGTCATCACCTCGGCTAGCATGGCAGGTTCGTTCAAGACCATTCTCGACTCAACTAATAGCATCATTAGAAGGAACCCAAGGGTCCAGGAGTGGTTTGATCTCCCCTATCCTCTTCGCCGTGACCCTGCTGACTGGCGCAGGGATGAGGGAAGCTTCGCCTTGTGCAAGTTGATGCCGCTTGATAATGATACGTATGATGTTAAGATGCCATCGCTTGAGGGCAAGGCTTGGGCAGGCGCAAATGGAGATTGGGTTGTTTACATTGGGTACAACTTCGAGTGGGAACTTGTGAATGTGTACACTCGTCACCGGGTTCCACTTCCAAAAATCTCAGACGACTGCCCAGAGGTTGATGAAGGAAATATGCCCTAGAGGCAATAATAAAGTTGTTATTTATATTTCCTTATATCATGATAAATGTTTATTATTCATGCTAGAATTGTATTAACCGGAAACTTAGTACATGTGTGAATACATAGACAAATAGAGTGTCACTAGTATGCCTCTACTTGACTAGCTCGTTGAATCAAAGATGGTTAAGTTTCCTAGCCATAGACATGAGTTGTCATTTGATTAACGGGATCACATCATTAGAGAATGATGTGATTGACTTGACCCATTCCGTTAGCTTAGCACTTGATCGTTTAGTATGTTGCTATTGCTTTCTTCATGACTTATACATGTTCCTAGGACTATGAGATTATGCAACTCCCGAATACCGGAGGAACACTTTATGTGCTACCATTCATCACAACGTAACTGGGTGATTATAAAGGTGCTCTACAGGTGTCTCCGATGGTACTTGTTGAGTTGGCATAGATCGAGATTAGGATTTGTCACTCCGATTGTCGGAGAGGTATCTCTGGGCCCTCTCAGTAATACACATCACTATAAGCCTTGCAAGCAATGTGACTAATGAGTTAGTTGCGGGATGATGCATTACGGAACGAGTAAAGAGACTTGCCGGTAACAAGATTGAACTAGGTATTGAGATACCGACGATCAAATCTCGGGCAAGTAACATACCAATGACAAAGAACAACGTATGTTGTAATGCGGTTTGACCGATAAAGATCTTCGTAGAATATGTAGGAGCCAATATGAGCATCCAGGTTCCGCTATTGGTTATTGACCGGAGAAGTGTCTCGATCATGTCTACATAGTTCTCGAACCCGTAGGATCTACGTGTGAAGCGGGTAATGGACATCACTATAAGCCTTGCAAGCAATGTGACTAATCTACATATTGCGGGATGATGCATTGCGGAATGAGTAAAGAGACTTGCCGGTAACGAGATTGAACTAGGTATTGAGATACCGACGATCAAATCTCGGGCAAGTAACATACCAATGACAAAGGGAACAACGTATGTTGTAATGCGGTTTGACCGATAAAGATCTTTGTAGAATATGTAGGAGCCAATATGAGCATCCAGGTTCCGCTGTTGGTTATTGACCGGAGAAGTGTCTCGATCATGTCTACATATGTTGGTGTAGTTCTAAGGAAAGCATCGTGGCGGGATCTACGTGTGAAGCGGAGTACATAGCTGCTTCGGAAGCAGCAAATGAAGGAGCCTGGATGAAGGAGTTCATATCCGATCTAGGTGTCATACCTAGTGCATCGGGTCCAATGAAACACTTTTGTGACAATACTGGTGCATTTCCCTTGGCAAAGGAATCCAGATTTCACAAGAGAACCAAGCACATCAAGAGACGCTTCAATTCCATCCGCGATCAAGTCAAGGAAGGAGACATAGAGATTTGCAAAATACATACGGATCTGAATGTTGCAGACCCATTGACTAAGCCCCTCTCACGAGCAAAACATGATCAGCACCAAAACTCCATGGGTGTTAGAATCATTACTGTGTAGTCTAGATTATTGACTCTAGTGCAAGTGGGAGACTGAAGGAAATATGCCCTAGAGTCAATAATAAAGTTGTTATTTATATTTCCTTATATCATGATAAATGTTTATTATTCATGCTAGAGTTGTATTAACCGGAAACTTAGTACATGTGTGAATACATAGACAAACAGAGTGTCACTAGTATGCATCTACTTGACTAGCTCGTTGAATCAAAGATGGTTAAGTTTCCTAGCCATAGACATGAATGTCATTTGATTAACGGGATCACATCATTAGAGAATGATGTGATTGACTTGACCCATTCCGTTAGCTTAGCACTTGATCGTTTAGTATGTTGTTATTGCTTTCTTCATGACTTATACATGTTCCTATGACTATGAGATTATGCAACTCCCGAATATCGGAGGAACACTTTGTGTGCTACCAACCGTCACAACGTAACTGGGTGATTATAAAGGTGCTCTACAGGTGTCTCCGATGGTACTTCTTGAGTTGGCATAGATCGAGATTAGGATTTGTCACTCCGATTGTCGGAGAGGTATCTCTGGGCCCTCTCGGTAATGCACATCACTATAAGCCTTGCAAGCAATGTGACTAATGAGTTAGTTGCGGGATGATGCATTACGGAACGAGTAAAGAGACTTGCCGGTAACGAGATTGAACTAGGTATTGAGATACCGACGATCGAATCTCGGGCAAGTAACATACCGATGACAAAGGGAACAACGTATGTTGTTATGCGGTTTGACCGATAAAGATCTTCGTAGAATATGTAGGAGCCAATATGAGCATGCAGGTACCCCCTCCCCCTCTAGTCCATATTGGACTAGGAAGGGGGGCGGCGCCCCCCTTTCCTTCTCTCTCTCTCCTCCTTCCTTCTCTCCTACTCCTACATGGAAGGGGGGGAATCCTACTCCCGGTGGGAGTAGGACTCCCCATGGGGCGCGCCATAGGAGGGCCGGCCCTCCCCATCCTCCACTCCTTTATATACGGGGAGGGGGCACCCCATAGACACACAAGTTGATCATTGATCTTTTAGCCGTGTGCGGTGCCCCCCTCCACCATAATCCACCTCGGTCATATCGTCGTAGTGCTTAGGTGAAGCCCTGTGCCTGTAGCATCATCATCACCGTCATCACGCTGTTGTGCTGACGAAGCTCTTCCCCGACACTCTACTGGATCGTGAGTTCATGGGACGTCACCGAGCCGAACGTGTGCAGATCACGGAGGTGTCGTACCTTCGGTGCTAGGATCGGTCGATCGTGAAGATGTACGACTACATCAACAGCGTTGTCATAACGCTTCCGCTTATGGTCTACGAGGGTACGTGGACAATACTATCCCCTCTTGTTGCTATGCATCACCATGATCTTGCGTGTGCGTAGGAAATTTTTTTAAATTACTACGTTCCCCAACAGTTGAGTACACCGGTATTCTATGTGAGTTCAAATACGATCATGGTGACTGTCGTCTACGGAAGATAGCAATTTGTCGAGTTCCCAGCCGCTATTGGGATTACTCGAACTATGAAGTTATTGCTATTTTCGACAAGCTTGTTGCCTTCCTTACTTCCACGCCTCGATGGATATTGCTCAAAAATCAATTTCTGTACACGGATGAGTACTATGATGCAATTCAATACGAGGGTCTTGTGTTTGCTGCCACCACTCGTGGCACTGTTTTTGCATGGAATCATCATGCTTTTGGTACATTTGTCTTCCACCGTAATTATAATTTTTTTCATCCACATGCATGCGGGTTAGCTAGTTTCCCTTTACTAATTAATTAACCTTCTTGTGTTTCCAAGGTCCTGTGAACATTCCACCACCTATAATTTTAAACTTTTATAACCAAGGGGGAGATGACGATGCTGATGATCACGAGCATGAGGACGAGCTGGACCCATATACTCAGTGGCGCCTGGCAACTTATTCCGATGGATCACCTCTTCTTCTTGTCTGTATACAGGGCACTGCTGATGTTACTAAGGAAGCAGGTGTTGTCTCGCATGGTCGCACTCTCCGGACCTATTCCAACATTCGTTGCAGGGTATTCGGGATGGATACTAGTGTACTAGCACCACCACCTTCTCCCTGGTTCAGTATTGGAAGTCTTGGAGAAAACTCGCTCTTCCTTGGACAAAACTATCCAATGATGGTGGAAGGTGATCCAGCTGCTGTTGACACAACGTTACTACCATTTATGAGAAGTGTCGGCGTTCTGGGAACGGGGGTCCCCAGACGTGCCTGCCTGCGGCCCACAGCGTGGCTAAGCCAGCAGACCGTACGGCCCATCTTCATCAACAAGGCATCCAAGACCCTCGCGAGGGTCCAAGCCTCGCGAGGCGGATGACGCAAGACCTCCTCTGGAGTGGACTAGTCGGGCAGGCTCACGAGGAGCGGAGATATCAAGGCGGGGCAAACCTCACGAGGCTCTCGTGACGTGAGCCATGACGAACGATACCAGGCAGGCGCTAGCGCGCGCAGCGTCCTTGTTTCCTCTTTGGCGCTAAGGAGGCCAGCGCAGGCGAAGAGTACCGAGGCATCAGGCAAAGGTTGCTATATTGGTGCAACGAGACCAAGACCAGGAGGACGGCGAGACGGAGGTCATCGTGGAGCCCAAGACGGCGTCACCACCAGAGCTTTTCGCAGGCGAAGACCGCTTTTGTCAGGATAGCTTGTACTAGCTGCCCCCCTTCAAATTTGCCCGCCGTTGTTGGCTCCCTTCCCGCTCGATATTTGGGAAGGGACTAGGGCCTATATCAGTAGAGCTAGCCACCATAGTAGAGGCATCTCATCTTAGCTTGATCCAACCCGATCGAGAGCCTACCCACAAGAACACCTCAACCTCAGGAGGCTGTTCTTCCCTTGTACTGTTCATCATCAGCCCTAGAGGCAATCCACCACCACCACACTGGAGTAGGGTATTACACCACAACGGTGGCCCGAACCAGTATAAACCTCGTGTCTTTCTGTGTTGCAAGTTCGTCGAGTTCGTCCGTGAGATCTTAGCGAGCTAGGACGTAGATCGGTAGGAGGGAAAGACTTCGCGCGCACCCCAGTGTTCGAACCTTAAGGGTTTGCCGGAACCCCACATCCGACATTTGGCACGCCAGGTAGGGGTGCATCGTAGCTTCCCTTCCATCAGTTGTCGCTCTGCCGCTCTGTCGTCTCCATGGCGGACGCTCGCCGTGCTCGGGCTGAGCGTCGGGCTGCCCTCACCGCCCGCGTCGCTCAGACGGCTCCCGTCGGCGGGCCACCTCGTCGTTCTCTGTCTCCCGCCGCCAACGCTGCCATCGGCCCGGTGGGGAACGAGCAGCAGGCGTCCTCGCTGCATCCTTCGGTGCAGCAGGACGGCCGCATCACCACTCCATCACTGACCCCTGCCGGTTCTTCGTCCCACGCGCGCCGCGCTCCCATGGAGGCACAGGCCGCGCTCCTCGCGACGAACGAACTCCTGCGCTACCGCCCCGTCGATGACCTCTATGAGGAGTGGCTCGACCGCGTCGCCGAGCTCGTCCGCGCCGCAGGGGGCTCTCCGGCGTCGTCCCTCTCTCTGCCTCCCCCTCAACCAACCATGGGCGACGAGGCTGATGGCGTGCCTCCACCACCTCTGCCCCAAGACGGCGCCTTGGCACCAAGGCGTGTGGCTCCGCCGCGTGATCCGCCGCGCCGGGCGCCCGCGCGCGAAGAAAAAAGCTGCCAAGAAATCCCGCGGCCGCGAGAAGCTGCACCTGCGCTCCCCGCGCCACCTCGTCAAGACCGCGCACCACCCGCAGCGGCGCAGCGCGGACCTCATCAGGACCAAGCTCCACCTCTGAAGCGGGCCCTGGCAACCACGGCCGGCTGCCGTGCCTTCACCCCCGAGCTGTGTGGCGTCGCCTGGCCAGGCAATTTCAAGCCAGACCTGCCTCCTCGCTACGACAGCACCGCCGACCCCACGGAGTTCCTGCAGCTCTATGAGCTGAGCATCGAAGCGGCCAACGGCGACGAAAAAGTCATGGCGAACTAGTTTCCCATAGCTCTCAAGGATGGAGCCCGCTCCTGGCTCCTGAATCTGCAGCACCGCTCGATCTCCTCTTGGGACGAAATGCGCGACCGCTTCGTCGCCAATTTCCAGGGCACTCGCGACCGCCCACCGGCCGCGGGTGATCTACGCCGCATCAAGCAACAACCAGGAGAGACCCTCCAGAAGTACATCCAGCGCTTCAACAACACCCGCCTCAAGATCCCCAAGGTCACGGACGAGGCCATCATCTCTGCATTTTCCGACGGCGTCCGTGACGTCAGGAAGAAGGAAGAGCTCGTCATCCACGAGGAGCTCTGCACATCTCAGGAGCTGTTCAACCTGGCGACCCAGTGCGCAAGAGCTGAGGAGGGGCGCCTTTCTCTCCTCGAGCTGCCGGCTGCAGGGGCGGAGGAGAAGAAGGCCAAGGCCAAGGACGTGAAGCGCAAGGAGGTGGTGGTGCTCGCAGCGGAGCCCGACACCAAGCGGGGCAGAGATCAGCCCGAGTCATCCAAGAACGGCCGACCGTTCTGCGCCTTCCACAACCTGAACACCCACAACACCAGCGACTGTCAAGAGCTCATAGCCATACGGGAAGGACGCTTCGGTCGACGTCCCGAGCGCAACGACCGGGGCTACGGCCGTGGAGGAGGACGAGGAGCCGGACGCTGGGACGACCGTGGCCCGCCCCAGGAGTGGCGCGACCGGCCTCGTGAGGACCGCTGGCACGACCAACCTCACGAGGGCGTCTAGAGGGACCCGCCTCGTGAGGATCACCCCCAAGGCAACACCGGAATTCCCCCGCTGCCGCCACCAAGAAGGAACGATGACCACCACCAGGACGAGGGGGCTGGGGGCTTCCAGGAGCCGTGTGCAATCGCCTGCATCTTGGGCGGCGCCCAGGCCCCAGCCTCTCAGCGCATCTTCAAACAGTTTGCTCGCGAGGTGAACGCGGTGCTCCCCAAACTCGAGGCCACGCGCCTGCTCAAGTGGTCCCAATGCGCCATCACTTTCAACTCGGCAGATCAGCTCAAGTGCGTAGCCACTGCTGGCGCCCTCCCAATGCTGTGTTCCCTAGTCATCAGCAATGTGTAGGTTACCAAGACCCTCATCGACGGCGGCGCGGGGCTCAACATCCTGTCCGTTGACACGTTTGACAACCTCCAAGTGCCATATGAACAGCTCCAGCCCACCAAGCCTTTCTCAGGAGTGACCGACGATTCCACCACACCGATAGGGCAGGTCCGCCTGCCTGTCACCTTCGGGGACGCAAGAACTACCGCACCGAGCTCATCGACTTCGACGTCGCGCACATCTTCCTGTCGTACAATGCCATCCTCGGGTATCCCGCCCTAGCCAAGTTCATGGCAGTCACTCATCACGGCTACAACGTTCTCAAGATGCCAGGAAGCTGAGGGATCATCACGGTCCCATGTGAAGAGAGGGATGCGGTGTGCTCCCTCGAGCGCGCCTTTCAAGCCACAGCAATCGACGACCCCGACAGCAGAAGCGAGGGCCCTCCTGACGCCATCCCCAAGAAGAAGCAGTTGCACCGTGCAGGACCTCAGGAGGATGGCGACGCGGCAGGAGCCTCATCAGGATCAGCTCCCGCCCCAGGGGCGCCTCCCTCCATCGCATAAGAAGCGCACCCGGCGCACCCCTTGGGCAGGGCTCGGGGGCTCTCTTCTGCAGGGCCTCAGACCTTGCCACCCTCACGAGGGAGGCGCTTGGGCAACACTTGGAAGCGTGTTTCATGGCACATGTTCCTCAGGAGAGCACAGGGCAGGGAGCGCCCACCACCCAGGACTTCATCACCAAGACCACACAGGAACTGCAAGACGCAAGAGCCATGCGCGGCGACCGCTGCTCACAGAGCGCAGATCCCCATCCAGGCGAGGATGTCGGGCTGCGTGTCTGTGTCGACGTCCCAGGGCTCAACAGGGCCGCATCTCAGGAGCGCTTCTGGCCATCGCGTGTGGGCCGCTGTGAGGGCCCACCACACAGCTACGTTCGCATGCCCTTCGGCTTGCCGAGTGTGGCGTCAGCCTATCAACACGACCTGCGGCGTGTCCTGGCGGCTCAGGAGGCCAGGTACCACGTCGTCCCGGAGGAGATGGAGGCAGTCTTCAGGGAACCTCCTGAGCCCCCAGAGCCTCCCGAGGCTCAGGGCTCTGGCGGCTCATGAGGAGTCATTCCTTCAACGCGCGCCTTCAGCTGCACCAACTCTACTTCGTCTACAGGACCAGGTGACATCATCCAAGCTCGTTTAGCTGGGAGCACCCCTCGGGCTGCATTATTCCCAGGCCGCATGGGTCCGTCCCTGTGGCATGTATCCCTTTTACTTATGTCTTTAGCTTACCTTGCTAGGGGCGCCTCTCGGGCTGCGTCATCCCCAAGCCGCTCGTGTCGGACCCGGTGGCATGTATCTTCCTGCATTTATCCAAGTTGAATTGCTCCCCATGCTTAGCTTGCCCACAGCTATCGCCTGCTCGATCGCCGCCCACCATGGGCCTGTTCATCCTATGCAATTCGCTTGCGCGTTAAAAGGGGGCCCCTGAGCATCGCAACTCAGGGGCTCTTACTGGCTCTCCAGCCCTCACCCCCTGGCCTTGACCACGGCATCGCAACCTGGCATACCAGCGGCAGCTGAGCTCGCTCGAGGGCCGGGACCTGAGGACGTAGAGTGCTTGCATCTAACCGCCTTGCAGGAACACACAGTCACCAACACTCAAGACCATGCGCAACCCGCCTTGAGGTAGGGCCTCGTGAGTCCCACGCTGGCTCACGAGTGCCCAGTTACACCTCGCAGCCCTGCTGTGCAAGCCACGTGTTAGGGCGGGGTTGTACACACCTCGGGGGCTCCTCCCGGAGGGGGCCCCATCCCACGCACAAGTGGAAGCACCATGCTCCGCACTGGCTGTCGACACTGCCGAGGAGCGGCTATGCCCGTGCACAAGCGGAAGCACTATGCTCCGCGCTGGTGATAAACAACTGAGGGCGACCCCACGGTCGTGCCAACCTCAAGGAGCCCAGAGCTCAGCGTCCAGCCTTACTGCAACGCCTCCCCTCGGGAGAGCCACGCATGGGGGCTGGGCACGGGGGCTGCGCTCGGGTCACGCCCGAGCGCATGCCACCCATCCAGGTCTCCCGGACCTGGGCATCGCGCGCCTCTCCCGAGGCCTCGGCGAGGGCAGGTATGGAAATTGTTTGCACGTCAAGGGGGACTCCTGAGCATCGCGACTCAGGAGCCTAACTGGTCACGTAGCCCCTCACTCCTTGGTCCGTCCTGGTCTCTGGTCGGCCCAATGGCGGTTGAGGTATGCGCGGGGCCGGGCTCTGCTGACGTAGATCATTAATCTATCCTCACGAACTCTCCCTATATGTTGTTTGCGCGTCAAGGGGGAGTCCTGAGCATCGCGACTCAGGAGCCTAACTGGTCACGTAGCCCCTCACTCCTTGGTCCGTCCTGGTCTCCGGTCGGCCCAATGGCAGTTGAGGTATGCGCGGGGCCGGGCTCTGCCGACGTAGAACGCAAAGCAAATAGGAAGGAAATCACAAAATCTCGAAGCAAATATTACAAACACATTGTCCTCACGACATGAAACGAAAAGTCTAAACACCTCCACGAGGCCTGATACATGTTGCAAGAACAAAACGGGAGAAACAGCTGCAGGTCACCCCTGGATGTCGCCATCGCCTGCGGAAGGCGCTTCCCCGTGGGCAACGATGTTCTCGCCTTCACCACCCGCCGCAGGATCGGCGGCGTCGCCGAACAGAGGAGCGGAGACAAAGCCGCGGAACTTCTTCAGCAAGGCCTCCACCTGACCTTGCACGGCTGCGGCGGCGGCCTCACATCGATCTTCAGCAACAAGCTCCAGCAGCTCATCAAGGCACGCGTTGGGGTCGCGAAGGTGCAGATGGCTGAAGACGCGAGTCAGTGCAGCCGAAGACAGGACACGAGCTTCTGCCTCCACCATGGGACCGAGGCCATCAACGACCTCCTCAGGCGCCTTCACCAGGAGAGGAAGCAGCCGGGCGGGGCCATCCTCATCAGTGGCCAGCGACTTCTCCAGGCCGTGCTCGTAGAGCGTCTTCGGCGCCTTGCAAGACCTATTCTCGAGGTCGGCGAAGGCCGCGCGATCTTCGGCCAGGACACGCCCCTTGGCGTCAAGATCGGCCTCCCTCGCCTTCGCCCTCCGCTCCAGCCCTTCCAACCAGCTCCGCTCGGTGGCCTGCCTCTTCTCCAACTCCGCCAGCTCGGCATCGCGGTTCTTTACGGCGTCCTCTCAGGCCTTCACCTCCTCCTCCTTCTCTTGGCGGCAGCGTGCTTCTTCGGCGTGCGTGTCATGCAGGCTCTGCAACTCGTCCTCAAGCGCCCGGCAGCGGTCACGGGCGGCCTTGGCGTCTTTCAGCACCATCTCACGATCGGCCGCGGCATTGGCGGCACTCTGCTTCTCCTTCTTAGAAGCCGCGGCGGCCTGGCCCAGCGCCGCACGAACGGCCAAGTCGGAGTGGAGCCAGCCTGAGGCCAGCTCCAGGCGCCCGGCCACAAGACGTGGGTCCGCGCTCAGAAGATCCGCCTGCAGCTGGGTCATCTCCGAAAGAGCACGCTCCAGAGCAACAGTAGCAGAAGAACCTGGGACTGGAGATGAAGCAGAGGGAGGAGGCGACATCATCACCAGGGCCTGGGGGATCGCGGGTTCCGGAGTAGCTGGGACCTCATCAGCCACGCCGAGAACCGGCACCTCCGGAGCCAGCGGGGCCATGGGGGCTGACCCCCCACGGCGATGCTCCTCTTGGCCTCACGAGAACGACCGGGCTGGGGAGACTCGGGCGCTGCTGCCTCCTTTCTCTGCGGGGGGAGGCACGGTCGCTGCGCCTTCCTTCTTCTTCTTCCCCGAAGATGTCGGCCTGATCGACCAAGGGCGAGCGTCAAGAAATGACGAGTACAAACAAGGCCAAGGCGAAGCTTAAGACACTTACTAATCCACCGCAACATACTTCCGCTTGGGGAGCTTGAAGCCTGACAGCTCCGGGACCTGAGAAGTAGGCGTTCGGGCTCCGGCGGCGCCAGGCGGTGCGGACACAGAACCGGATCCAGCCCCAGGAGGTGTCGGGGTGGAGGCGGCACCACGGGCCACCAGCGACGACCTACCCCTCGTCGGGACAAGGGGTTGCCCCCTCTCCCCTTGGTAGGCATCGGCCTCGGCATCGTCAGGAAGGGCACAGAGAATCTCGGCCTTGCTCAGAGGGGAAGTCTCCCCCACCTCTTCCAAAGTCTTCTCCGAGTCCACCTCCTCTTCCCCCTCTCCGCGGGACTCGCCAGAAGACACCTCCACCGGCTTCTGTGCCGTAGGAGCTCCCGGAAGCGCCGGCGGCACCAGCCCACGCGCATCAAAAGTCGGCCTGGAGGCGACGAATTCCTCCCGGTCCCTGCGTTGGAACAAGGGAACGAAGGCGCTAGGCGAGTACTCCTGGTTGTCCCCGACTATGTGGCGCAGGACGGCGTCCAATTCATCGCCAGGCAGGTCCCCCGGCCTCAGGCGGGTCTTGTTTTCCTCTTCTTCAAGCTCCCAGAGGGAGCGCGCGCGCACCTGGAGTGGGGCAACCCGCAGCATCAAGAACTCCCTCAGGAGCATCACCCCCGTTACCTTGCCCGCCCTCGCGTTGCCTGGCTTCAAGTTGGTCATCATCTGCCCCAACACTGACGATGCTCGCGCGTCGACAAGCTCTGCCTTGGGCCACCCCCCGTTGGAAGGGGGCGCCGCTGTTGGTAACGCCAGACGTGGGTCGGCGTGCTTGGCGTCGATCATAACCCATTTGGATCGAATGTTGTCGGCCCTCTTCCCGGTGCTCGAGATCGAGTTGGCCTTGCCGCATGCGACGAAATTAGCGCATCCGGAGATGTGCGTCTCGCTGACACGGAGGATGAAGAAATGGCGCAGGAGCGCCACATATGGCATCACGCCCAGGTACGCCTCACGGTAGTAGGCGAAGATGGACAGGAGGAGGACAGAGTTGGGATGGAGATGCAACGCCTGCAGACCATAGTGGTCGAGGACTTCATAAAAGAAATCGGAGAAAGGGGGGACCAACCCAACAGTGACGTTGCTCGAGAAGAAAGGGAAGAAGGTGCTCCCCTCGGGCTCCGGCTCGTCGGAGGCGAGCCGAAGCTCCGTCTTCCCCCACTCATTGCTCTCCCACGCCGTCAGAAGACGCACGGAAGCGAGGCTCTTCTCTGTGACGGTGGGCGCCTCAAGAGCGGGCTCGTACCAAGCTGGAGCCGAGGAAGTCTTGACCTTACGCGGCGGCATGGGCGGCAGGTGCAGAGCAAGGTTGAAGCAGATCTAGAGGTAGCGGCGGCGGAGAGCGAGAAAGGGGATCTGGGGTGAGGCGACGAAAAAGCAATGAAGGCAAGAACTGCTCTTGCCAGCCTTTTGTCAGGTCAAGCAGTTGCCGAGGCAGCGTGGGGAAGCGGAGACGCCCACGTCCAATCAACCGCCACGCGTCAACCAAGGCCGCAGGCTTTTGGGGCCCGCGGTGCTCCGAACATGACCCTTGGCTTCGCCGTGAAGCCAAGCCCGAGCGCACCTTGGGCCCGGGGGCTATTGTCTGCGTTCTGGGAACGGGGGTCCCCAGACTTGCCTGCCTGCGGCCCACAGCGTGGCTAAGCCAGCAGGCCGTACGGCCCATCTTCATCAACAAGGCATCCAAGACCCTCGCGAGGGTCCAAGCCTCGCGAGGCAGACGATGCAAGACCTCCTCTAGAGTGGCCTAGCCGGGCAGGCTCACGAGGAGCGGAGATATCAAGGCGGGGCAAACCTCACGAGGCTCTCGTGACGTGAGCCGTGACGAACGATACCAGGCGGGCGCCAGCGCGCGCAGCATCCTTGTTTCCTCTTTGGTGCTAAGGAGGCCAGTGCAGGCGAAGGGTACCGAGGCATCAGGCAAAGGTTGCTATATTGGTGCAACGAGACCAAGACCAGGAGGACGGCGAGACGGAGGTCATCGCGGAGCCCAAGACGGCGTCACCACCAGAGCTTTTCGCAGGCGAAGACCGCTTTTGTCAGGATAGCTTGTACTAGCTGTCCCCCTTCAAATTTGCCCGCCGTTGTTGGCTCCCTTCCCGCTCGATATTTGGGAAGAGGACCAGGGCCTATATAAGTAGAGCTAGCCACCATAGTAGAGGCATCTCATCTTAGCTTGATCCAACCCGATCGAGAGCCTACCCACAAGAACACCTCAACCTCAGGAGGCTGTTCTTCCCTTGTACTGTTCATCATCAGCCCTAGAGGCAATCCACCACCACCACACTGGAGTAGGGTATTACACCACAACGGTGGCCCGAACCAGTATAAACCTCGTGTCTTTCTGTGTTGCGAGTTCGTCGAGTTCGTCCGTGAGATCTTAGCGAGCTAGGGCGTAGATCGGTAGGAGGGAAAGACTTCGCGCGCACCCCAGTGTTCGAACCTTAAGGGTTTGCCAGAACCCCACATCCGACAAGAAGTAACTGTATCTATACCTCGGACATTGCTATGCTTCCCTACCGTCCCAATATGGGTCCTGACATAGGCCGCTTCAGCCTGGATGATCAGTCCTGCGTTGGTCTCGAGATTGACAGTAGCTGGCCCTTCCCAGAGAATCACTTCTGGTTCAAAGCAAGCGTTTCCAACGCCGACGAGTGGTTGAGTTGAAGTTCATTTCATCGCTTTGTTATTTGTTGTGTGAGAAAAACTTTACTAGAATGTTTTCTTGGAAATGATCTATAATCCAACGTGTATCCTTGTTGTCGTTGTGGGCTGATGACTTGTTGTATGTAATCAATGGTACATTTGCATATGCGTCCATCAACTCACGCCTGCTAGTGGTGTCCATATGAACAGTGCTAGTGATTTTAGTTGCAAAAATTAGATAGTGCTAGTGATTTTTAGCTGTATATTTTGACAAATCGCAGTGTTACAAGGTTGAAAATGGCAATGTTACTAGATAAACAAATGTCAATCTTTCCAGTTTGACAAATGGCAACATGCCCAAAATGTCAGATATGCAAATCTTACCCAATTGTTTGTACGTGGTTGCACGGGTCATGCAAAACTACCGTTTGCGTTGAAGGGATGCAGAAATCCTGCTCGGCGCATTTTCCCTTGGCTTCCTGGGGAAGTTGTCGGTTTGCATCCGGGTGTTCTAACTAAAAGGTTTGCGATGAGTGTTTTATATTTAAAAACCATTGACGTTTTTTCTAAAGAAAATCATTTGATAAGTTTGTACATTAAGAGAGAGAGAGAGAAAACGCAAGTTCGTTCAAACCATATCTTTCATTAAGTCACACTACAAATTTATATTCATATGATCGAGAATTCGAGATACAGTATTAAACCCCAAAAAAACTATTTCCGCGGCGTGCCGCGCCGTCGTTGTCATTGTCGTCCTCGGGGACGCTGTTGTTGAAGTCTTCAAGGCAGCACAAAATGTTATTCACTTGTAAATCAAACATCATGTCATCACGCGATCGACGGGCGGGCGCGGGAGGACGGCAACTGGCACCGCTTGAGAGGTAGCGGTTGACGGCAGCGTCCCATGCCGCTAAGGTGGCGCGCGCATAGGCACGGGCACGGGCGCAGTGGGTGCAGCCAAACGCACGGGGGACGGCGCCACGGTGGGTGGAGGGGCGCGCACGGGCGTTGGCATGTACACGAGCTCGCGCGGGTCTGCGGAGACCTCGCTGACGCCCGCGGCTTCCAGCTCTGCGATGGTGCTCGGCGACCAGCTCGTCAATGCTACGGGGATGGTCGCTGGCACAGGCGCGGGGATGGGAGCGGGGACGGGAGCAGGGGAAGCAACCGTCGCGGCCAGCTCGTTATGGGCCATGTCCATGAGGCCCCATTCCTCCTTATTTTCTGTCTCCTCCGGCTCGGAGTCGACTTCACCAAACTTCAAGACTAGGTGGCAGATGATCGTTCTGCGGCATGGCGTTGGTGGAGGTCTGCGGCTGCGGGAGGGAGGGGAATGGGAGGCGAACAGTAAGACCGTCAGTACTAAACAGCGGCTCGGGCGCCATTAATGGAGAGGAAGGCGGGCGGCCATGGAAGTCAAAGGGCTCACTTACCAGTGAGCCTGCGCAGCGTACAGCTCGCACGCTTCCCGGAGAGCCTGCGGATTGGAGGACAGCTTGCACGCCTCTCGGTCAGCGTGCGCACCGGACTGCGCTCGCACGCCTCCCGTTCAGTCAAGGTCAAGCAGCTGTCCGCACGGCACCTCCTACAGCCATTAAAACCAAGACACGTGGCGTCACGTGAATGGTTAAAAGAACACACATGGTTTAAATTCTACAAACGTTTGAGATATTAAAGTGGCAGCTATTTTTCTAAATGCCTTTGTTGGCTGTCATTATTCGAGTGCGCCTTCTCTCAAAATGGACACGAAAAATGCCATAGCATGTCGGGTGCCATTCCATGATAGCATGCCAAGTTTCATGAATTTCAGACGAGTTTTGGATTTACTAAAATTTAAAAACCAGGCATCTCAATGTTTTGCCGGCAATCAACGATGCCCTGGTGTTTGAAATTCATTCCCATTTCTTGCATGGGACCTAAGCATGCACCCAAGGACGCAGATTTGATTTTTCAACCAATTTATATGCACTGGAGCATGTGCATGTAGTTCAAATTTTAATTATGCACATAAATGCATTGAAAACTTAGTTAATGGGTAAAAATATCCAAACGAACCGCGAAAAATCCCAAAAATTGACACAACACTCCTGTTGTTCTATCTTGACACGAGAAAATTTATGAAAGCAATAAGAGGCAATGGATATTGTTTCGTACCCAAAGGTGGGACGTTCCCTAGTGAAACCATCATGCTAGTTGTGAGAAGCTCTGGTTTGTGAGAAGCGTATACCCGAACCTGCCCCGAATGGGACAATTTTTTTACCACGGCATGTTGATGCCGCTCCATGATAGCATGCCAAGTTTCATGAATTTCAGACGAGTTATGGATTTACTAGAATTTAAAAACCAGGAATCTCAACATTTTGTCGGCAATCAACAGTGCCCTGGTGTTTGAATTTCATTCTCATCTCCTGCATGGGACCTAGAAATTCACCCAAGGACACCGATTCGATTTTTCAACAAACTTTAGTGCATTGGAGCATCTGCTTGTAGTTCAAATTTGAATTTTGCACATAAAATGCCTAGAAAATCAAGTTAATGCATAAAAATGTCCAAACGAACGCCGAAAATCACAAAAATTGACACAGCACACCTGTTGTTCTATGTTGACACTAGAAAAATTTTGAAAGCAATAAGAGGTAATGGATATCGTTTCGTCCCCAAAGGTGGGACGTTCCCTATCGAATCCATCATGCTTGTTGTGAGAAGCTCTGGTTTGTGAGAAGCTTACACCCGAACCTGCCCCAAATGGGACAAAAATTTTACCACGGCATGTTGATGCCGCTCCATGATATCATGCAAAGTTTCAGGAATTTCAGACGAGTTATGGATTTACTAGAATTTAAAAACTAGGCATGTCAACATTTTGCTGGCAATAAACAGTGCCCTAGTGTTTGAATTTCATTCCAATCTCTTGCATGGGACCTAAAAATTCACCCTAGCACACACATGTGATTTTTCAACCAACTTTGGTGCATTGGAGCATGTTCTTGTAGTTCAAATTGGAAATATGCACATAAAATGCCTACAAAACCCAGTTAATGTATAAAAAAGGCCAAACGAATCCCGAAAAATTCCAAGATTAAACACAACACTGCTGTTGTTCTCTGTTGACACTAGAAATTTTTTGGAAGCAATAAGAGGCAACGGATATCGTCCTGTCCCCAAAGGTGGTACGTTCCCTATCGAAAGCATCATGC
Organism: Triticum aestivum; assembly: GCF_018294505.1. Classification (NCBI taxonomy): domain Eukaryota; kingdom Viridiplantae; phylum Streptophyta; class Magnoliopsida; order Poales; family Poaceae; genus Triticum; species Triticum aestivum. The sequence goes on from NC_057814.1 coordinate 452,842,481, forward strand.
TTGTTGTGACAAGCTCTGATTTGTGAGAAGCTTATACCCAAACCCGTCCCAAATGGGACAAAATTTTCACCACAGCATGTTGATGCCGCTCCATGATAGCATGCCAAGTTTCATGAGTTTCAGACGAGTTTTGGATTTACCAAAATTTAAAAACCAGGTATCTCAACGTTTTGCCGGCAATCAACAGTGCCCTGGTGTTTGAAATTCATTCCCGTCTCTTGCATGGGACCTAAGCATGCACCCAAGGAGACACATGTGATTTTTCAACCAATTTATATGCACTGGAGCATGTGCATGTAGTTCAATTTTGAATTATGCACATAAAATGCCTAGAAATTTCAGTTAATGCATAAAAATCTGAACGAACCCCGAAAAATCCCAAAAATTGACACAACACTCATGTTGTTCTATGTTGACACGAGAAATTTTTTGAAAGCAATAAGAGGCAATGGATATCGTTTCCTCGCCAAAGGTGGGACGTACGTTACCTACCGAAACCATCAGGCTTGTTGTGACAAGCTCTGGTTTGTGAGAAGCATATACCCAAACCTGCCCCAAATGGGACGATTTTTTTACCACGGCATGTTTATGCCGCTCCATGATAGCATGCCATGTTTCATGAATTTCAGACGAGTTTTGGATTTACTAGAATTTAAAAACCAAGCATCGCAATGTTTTGCCAGCAATCAACGGTGCCCTAGTGTTTGAAATTCATTCCCATTTCTTGCATGGGACCTAAGCATACACCCAATGACACATATTTGATTTTTCAACAATTTATATGCACTGGAGCATGTGCATGTAGTTCAAATTTGAATTATGCACAAAAATGCATTGAAAACTCAGTTAATGCATAAAAATGTCCAAACGAACCCCGAAAAATCCCAAAAACTGACACAACACTCCTGTTGTTCTTTGTTGACACGAGAAAAAAATTGAAAGCAATAAGAGGCAATGGATATCATTTCGTCCCCAAAGGTGGGACGTTCCCTATCGAAACCATCATGCTTGTTGAGAGAAGCTCTGGTTTGTGAGAAGCATATACCCGAACCTGCCCCAAATGGGACAAATTTTTTACCACGGCATGTTGATGCCACTCCATGATAGGATGCCAAGTTTCATGAATTTCAGACAAGTTATGGATTTACTAGAATTTAAAAACCAGGCATCTCAACATTTTGCCGGCAATCAACAGTGCCCTGGAGTTCGAATTTCATTCCAATCTCTTGCATGGGACCTAGAAATTCACCCAAGGACACACATGTGATTTTTCAACCAACTTTAGTGCATTGGAGCATGTGCTTGTAGTTCAAATTTGAATTATGCACATAAAATGCCTACAAAACCCAGTTAATGTATACACCACAAAAAAAGACACATCCGTGACATTTTGGGCCGAACGAAAATCTTTTCTATCATACTTATGACACTTCTATGACGATAATTGTGACAAAACACGGTATCATCATAGATGTGGTGGGGTCCTACTTCGATGACAAAAAATCATGACAGAAAACGGGCTTTTCGTCCTGGGTGGGCCGGAGGCGCAGCTGCATGACATTCTTTGGGCTGTCCATGATTGAAAAAACTATGGTAGAAGCGAGGGCGAGGAAAATATCAGGGTGTTCCCGGTTACGGTGGGTGGTCGGGGCCGAGCGATGTGTGTTTCTCTCGTACACGCACGTGCGTGGGTGCGAGGCGTTGGGCTCTAACTGAACCCGAACGATTGCACTGCAGGCTACGCGTTACTGAACCCGAGCGATCGATCGATGGCTTGTAACTGAACCCGATCAAGCGATTCATTCGCTACTGCTGCTAACTGAAGCCGATCGATGCTGCCTCTGGATGAACAGTGAGCATTGCTGGGGGGGTTTGGATGAACAGTTCCCGATGGGGGTGGATGAACAGGACCCCGTGGCGTTGCCTCTGGATGAACAGGACCCCGATCATTTGAGCCGGTTGGGGCTGGATGAACAGGACCCCGTGGAGGGCAGGATGAACAGGACAACCCCGTGGAGGGCAGGATGAAGAGTAGATGGTGGAGAGCTGGATGAACAGTAGCCCGTGGAGGGGTGGTTGAACAGGAGCCCGTGGAGAGGGCTGGTTTGAACAGTAGCCGGTGGAGTAGCGCGCGGTGGAGGCTGGATGAACAGGAGCCCGTGGATGAACAGTCGCAGGTGGAGGCTGGAAGAGGTCGACGATGGATGAACAGTGGCCCATGGAGGCTGGAGGGGGTCGATGGTGGAGATGAACAGTATCCCGTGGAGTCCCGTTTTGTGGTACGCCACACCCCTCCCGATGAACAGGACCCCCGTTTCGACCGTAGCACTCCAACACAAGTCCGTTTCCTCCGTTTTGCGGTACGCCACACCCCTCCCGATCAACAGGACCCCCATTTCGACCGTAGGAGGTCCGTTTCCTCCGTTTTACGGTACGCCAGACCCCTCCCGATGAACAGGATCCTGTTTCGAACGTGGTCGGTCGAACACAAGGCCGTTTCCTCCGTTCTGTGGTACGCCAGGCCTCGTTTCCATCGGCTGTTCCGTCCAAGTCCTCCCGATGAACACGACGATGCATTCCGTTCCGACCCAGCCGGTTGGCTCCCCATGAACACGACGATGTTGTTTCTCTGTTCCGACCCAGCCATGTACACGAGCCCTGGCCGTACGTATGCGTGAGTAGGCGTTCCAGACCCTGCCCGTATGTACGTACGTGGCCGTATTTTCTTTCTTGCACACTGGCTGTTGTAAGTACGTGTACATGCTACGTGCGCGCCTCTACTACGACACGTACGCGCCTCTACATCGACCAGTATGTACGTACACGTTCGCAACCAGAATGACAACGCTACGTACGCTTCGACCAGGTGGGTCCCGACTGTCAGGCACTTCCTTGCATGCGAAGATGTAGCTGGTGGGTCCCAGCACTCAGGGGGGCGAATCATTTTTTTTTGCCCGGACGCACTTCCTTGCGTGCGAAGATGTAGCTGGTGGGTCCCAGCAGTCAAGGGGAAACGTTTTTTTCACGAAATATGGTGGCCCGTCCGGTGGGTCCCTGCTGTCAGGTGGAGGAATAATTATTTTGCGCGTAATAAGGAGGCACTTCCTTGCAGCGGCCGTGGACCCAGCTGTCAGCCTCTCCACAGACAGTCCACGTCCGATGGAAGCCGTTCCTTGACCACGTTGACCACGCCGCGCCGAGAGCACCAGGGCGGTGGACGACGGCGAGGCCTAGGAAGGGGACGACGCGGAGCCGGGGAAGACGCGGCAGTGGAAGCCCGCGCGGAGAGGAGTACGAGGGTTCACGGGTTCGGTTGCGGTGTGAGGCTGCTCTCGCCGCAAGGCCTGGCCAGCGGTGGGAATAGTAGGGGCGGTGAGGCCTCCACGGCAGCACAGCTGGCCACGGGAGGCAGGAGCGTGCGGCCCGACCGGCGCTGCTTTGGGCGGCTGGAGCAAGAAGACCAGAGGTTGAAGAAGCACTACGGCCGTTGGATGGACATCGTACGGTCACTAGAGCTAGAATCATTCATATTGACTAAGTTGACAAAGAACTCCGTCCCCGTCAACTTAGTAGGCCCACAAGTCAGCTTCCCACCAAGGTGGGTCCCAACTAGCAGGGGGTATTCATTTTTTTTGTGCGTAATAAAGAGGCACCTCCGCTGGGTCCGAGCTGACACCGGGGGGAACGTTTTTTCGCGAAATATGTTGGCCCGTCCGGTGGGTCCCAGCAGTCAGGGGGAAACATTTTTTTGGCCAAATACGGTGGCCCGTCGGGTGGGTCCCTGCTGTCAGGTGGAGGAATAATTATTTTCCGCGTAATAAGGAGGCACTTCTTTGCGGCTGTCGTGGACCCAGCTATCAGCCTCTCCACGTACATTACTCTTCCGATGGAAGTCGTTCCTTGACCAAGTTGACCACGCCACGCCGAGAGCACCAGGGCGGTGCACGATGGCGAAGCCTAGGAAGGGAACGACACGGAGGCAGGGAAGACTCGGCAGTTGTTTCCCACGCGGAGGGGAGTACGACTGTACGAGGGTTTACTGGTTCATCTGCCGTCGCCGGAGAATAACAGCATGTGTGGGTGAGTAGAGGGATGGCTAGGCCAGCGATGGGAGTACGGTGGGGCGGTGAGGCCTGCACGGCAGCACAGCCGACCGCGGGGAGGAGGGAGCAGGCAGTCCCGTCGGCGCATGTTTGAGCGGCTGGAGCAGGAAGAGCAGAGATTGAAGAAGCACGACGGCCGTTGGATGGACATCCAACAGTCGCTGCTTGTGCGTCAACCTTTTTTTTAGGAAAGCCTCAAATCTGTGGAAAAGAGCATACAGCCCATCTGCCATTATTTCTAATAATTTACAGCCCATTTGCTAATTCTTAAGGTTTTTTTGGAGCCCATATTCTTTTTGTTAGCATTACAGCCCATATTGTGGCCACAGTTAAAAAATTATACGAAATTTTGTATATTTCGGTGCGGTCCGAACTGTTTTTCATCCCGAAATTTCGAGTCACATTCAAACTAATTTTAAAAATAAATGTATATCAATATAAAATCCAACAAATTGTCCACGCATAAAAATTAATGCAATTTAAAATCTTGAAATGAAAAAAAGAAATTTGAAACTAATTGTCGGTTTGATGTGTTTTAAAAATGACAGCCCATTTATCATTACTGATAGGCCATTTTCTCGGCCAGCTGAATGAAGCTCTCCTCGTCTTGAAAGATTTGCAGCCCAACAGGCCTGACAAAGTGACTACCTGGTAAATCACAAAAAGCCTGGGCCGTGGCCGTGGAACCAGCTGCGGCCGTGGACCCAGCTGTCAGCCTCTCTACGTACAGTACTCTTCTGATAGAAGTCGGTCGTTGACCACATTGACCACGCCGCGCCGAGAGCACCAAGGTGGTGGACGACGGCGAGGCCTAGGAAGGAGACGACGCGGAGCCAGGGAAGACACAGCAGTGGATGCCCACGCGGAGAGGAGTACGAGGGTTCACTAGTTCGGCTGCAGTGTGAGGCTGCCGTCGCCACAGAATAACAGGGGGTGTGTGTGAGTAGAGGGATGGCCTGGCGAGCGGTGGGAGTAGTAGGGGCGGTGAGGCCTCCACGGCATCACAGCTGGCCACGGGAGGTAGGAGCACGCGGCACGACCGGCGCTGGTTTGGCTGGCTGGAGCAAGAAGACCAGAGGTTGAAGAAGCACTACTGCCGTTGAATGAACATCGTACGGTAACTGGAGCTAGAATCGTTCATATTGACTAAGTTGACAAAGCCCTCCGTCCCAGTCAACTAGGTAGGCCCACAAGTCAGCCTCCCACGATGCTGGGTTCCAGCTGGTAGGGGGAGTATTCATTTTTTTGTGCGTAATAAGGAGGCACTTCCTTGCGTGTGAAGATAGCTGGTGGGTCCGACCTGTCAGCGGGGGCACGTTTTTTTCGCGAAATAAAGAGACCCTTCCGGTGGGCCCCAGATGTCAGGCGGAGGAATCAAAGACTTGAGAAGGCGTACAGAACAAGCTAGTGTACCAGTAAAGAGACGTTGCTGAGCTTTTGAAAAAAGAGAGACGTGCTCCTGTAGCTGGTTCGAATCCAAACCTAGACTATGACTATATATGGTGCTATGCTACTCTGCAAGTAATGAAACTGACATATCCAACGTTCGCTTCTCCTCTTCTCTACTTACTCTGCCTATCATCAGAAGCTCTGGCCGCAGCAACCATGTCCGCTGGCTGCTCGTCCACCTGCTCTTCAGCAGGCAACAACCGAATATGCGCCAAGTTGCCACCCGTACCATCGCCTGTGGGTCTCATCACACCACCACCGGCACGCGCACCGCACCGGGTTGCTCATCGCAACCCGCTGCCGTTCATGTGGTGCCACTGCTGCAAATCACGCAGAGTCATCCGTCGCGTCTCAACCACAATCCTCAACCCTGGCCAAATCTTCTACAAATGCCCGAATCATGGGGTAATAATATGTTTAAGTGTTGTTCTGCTGCTTTCAGTTGCTGATTTTTTAATAGTTTGGTTGATGATCTTCCAATTTGATTCGTTCAGAAAAGGGAAGATTTGTGTGATTTGTATTTCTGGGAAGTTGCTGATGTGGGGGAATGCAACTACGCTGATTATTTGGTTAGCCGAGGAATCACAATACCAGCAGGTTGGGGTTCCGGACAAGTAACTGAAGGAACGGCAGAAGAGAAAGATGCAGAGCAGAAGGTTAAAGATGCAGTTCCTCTGATCATGGCCAAGCAATAGCTGCTGAACGGCCTTGGCAGCAATGAGGAGATGAAAGAGCTTGTGAAGATAATGGGCAAAATCGATGTGCTCTATAGGATGATTGTCTCTTTATTTGCAGTGTATGTAGCACTCGTGATATATTCAGTGGCTATGACATTAGCACTTTGCTGAAACTAGTATTGAATGAAACCTGTGTAGCAGGCTGGGCGTAGTGTTGTGAACATCTAATGATTTCTATTAACGGAAATCAGGGGGTATCCCCTTTTTCTCATAAATAAATAAATAGCAGAGGCCCCTTTGGTAATAAATAAATAAATTAGCAGAGGACCTGTCGGGTCAGCTTTGTTCTCATTCGAAGACGTCGAGCAAATTGCAGTCCAACAGCAAACTATGTCATCAAATTCAAGTTTCACAGCCAAATATGAGTACAACTAAACAACAATGTCATCATGTTTTAGTCGTCATACAATCACCAAACACAAATCAGCATACATAACAAGTGATGTTCTCACAGGAAAATACTAAACAACATGTTCATCGGGTTTCAGTTGTCATAGCAAACACAATTTCTCATAGTAGATAAAAAACGTCTTCTGTCAGGCAAATACGACAAAAGCAATGTAATCAACATCCACAGCAGCAGCGTCAACATCTTTGCCATGTTTATCAGTCTGAATCGTAATTCCCCATGGTGTCATCTTCTTCTTCGTCCTCAACGTCCTCGAACGTTGGCTTCTTCTTGATCAACTCTTGTATGTCCACAGCACGACAGCCAATCTTTTCGCCGGCGTCATTGACGTGATGGTTCTCAAAGATATTAGGAACATCTGTGTTATCTTGTACATCAGGAGGAGTGTAAGCATCATCTTGTTGTGCAACTTCATTAAACGAATTCCTCTGCTCAAACCTTTGCACTACTCTCCAGTCTTCGCTAGGTGCAAATGTGTCTTCCAAGAAAAAGATTTGTGTTGCTTGATTTGCCAAAATAAAAGGCTCGTTGGTCTGGTACGCCGCCTTGACATTGATGGATTTGAAATAATCATCAGCTCTAGGTTTTGCGATCCTGGAAAACAGGTTATACCAACGACAGCACAACAGAACCACACACCGATGATCCTCGAAACTGGAGATATACTGCAACTGAACAATGTCTGTTATGTTAGCATACATTTCAGTTGTCTCTTTGTCATACGTATCCGTGCTCATGATGGCACTGTTTTGTGTCTTCCTGCCTTCGTCTCGTGCAAGGGTGTTGTAGCGCACATCTCCAACAACGCAAGATTCATAATGTCTTAATCGAGTATCAGGACCCATTGCTAGTGAGTAAAGGGCATCATCAACTGCCTGCCCATCCTCCTGCATCTTCTTAACCAATGGTTAGAAAATAGACAAGTTGATCATCTTATGGACTCAATATATTTAAAAAACTGTCAGTGCAATTCAAAAGCTTACATGGCTCTTGAACCATTTCTCAAATCCTGCCATAACCAGTTTGTCAATGTTTCTTGTATTTTGCGGCAGTAACTCCTTTTTGTAGATGCTGCACAACATAGTGATCGCGTCAAACATCTAAATATATAAGAATGTGCTGCAAGTTTAGTAGATTACGATGTATAAGCTACAGTACTTAGCACTTACTTGATATAAGGTAGTATCTCAGGACAGTTATTCAACACATACCAAACCATTTTGTCCAAATCTTTAGGTTTGTCCTCTTGTCAACTCTTCCCTATAACTCGAACAGAATAATCGAAAACATTGAGCCCGGGATTGTCTTCATCCACGTCTTTGCTAAGCTGATTAGCTGTTTCGATGTATTTTGAGCAGAATGTCAACGCTTCTGTAGCTGCAATGGAACCCTCGGGTCTAGCTCTATACCTAACATAGCCCTTGAAAGTGCCTAGCCGCCTTTCAATAGGGTACATCCAGCCATACTATACTAGACCTCTAAGTAGTGCCTCATCAGGTAGATGAACAGCCAAATGCACCATCACATCAAAGAAGGCTGGAGGATATATCTTCTCAAGGTCGCCTAGGATAGTTGGTATCTTGTCTCTAAGACGCTCCAAAGCATCTATCCTGATATTTCTACTGCAGAGTTCCCTTAAGAATTGTCCCAACTCTACAACTGCTCTGTATAAGTCAGGGCGGCCCAATCCTCTAAGGATAACAGGTAAAACCCTTTGAAGTAGGACGTGGCAGTCATGAGTTTTCAACCCTTGTACCTTGTCTCCATCTGCACTGACTCTCCTTTCAGGGTTGGAAGCAAATCCATGTGGGAATCTCACACGTGACAGGACCTTGCAGAATTCTTTTCTTTTTACCTTGTCCAAGACATACGCAGCTGGTGCCATATCCCGTGGTTTACCTTCATCTTGCACCTACAAATCCTTTCTGATACCCAGGTGTGTCAAATCAATCCTAGATTTTAAGCTATCTTTCGTCTTGCCTTCAATATTAAGAAGTGTGTCGATAATGCTGTCACATATATTTTTCTCGATGTGCATCACATCAAGATTATGCCGCAGATCCAAATCTTTCCAATACTCCAAGTCCCACAAAGTGGACCTGCGAGTAAACAATAATCTCTCTTCTGCACTGCCACGCTTCCTTTTCCCGCTACCATTATCAAGATGGTTTCCTGGTGTAATATGCCTGACCTTCTCTAATTCCACTTGCAACTCATCGGCGGTGAGCCTCTTTGACGCATCACGGTTTTCATGCTTTGCATTGAACACATGTCTTCGGTATTTTCTAGGATGCGTCTTGTCCTTGGCAAGGAAACGGCGGTGTCCAACGTAACAGATCTTGCTAAGTATTGCGTATAAGAGCGGATTCCTATCACAGCGAACACGTGCATTGTAACCATGTGTCGTTCGCCCTGACATAGTGCTCAAAGCCGGATAATCATGGATGCACCAAATTATAACAACACGCAGAAAGAAATCAGCTGGTGGGCTGCTATATAGGTCTCGAGTGAGAACACCCCTCCATAGCTGTTGAATTTCCTCCACAAGAGGCTCCATGAACAAATCAAAATCCTTTCCAAGACTTTTTGGACCTGGGATGAGCAAGGCCATCATGTAGTTTGATTCTTTGGTGCAGACATTTGGAGGCATGTTGTAAGGGATAACAAGCACTGGCCACATGCTATATGTGGCGCTCTGGTGGCCAAATGTGTTAAATCCATCTGAAGCTAAGCCAAGTCTAATGTTTCTCGGGTCAGCAACAAACGTTTCGTGCTTCTGATTGAAGCTTTTCCACTCACTACCATGTGATGGATGGCTCATTACATTCTGATCTCTGAAATCCTGGTTCCTAGAATGCCACAGTACATCCTCTCTTGTTTCAGCATCATGAAACAACCTCTGCAATCTTGGTGTAATTGGAAAATGTCTCCGAACATTATGAGGAATCCTCTTCACAGCATCACCATCTTTCCATCTTGATAATTTGCATTTCGGGCATTCATTTAAGTTGGCATAATCCTTCCAGAACAGAACAAAATTATTCTTACAAACATGGATCATATCATATCCAATTCCAACTGCACGAAGGAAATTCTTCATTTTACTGTAGGTTTGTGGCAGCTCGGACGCATCTGGGAAAGCTTTGCGGAAAGCAGTCAACATCGCATCGAATGATTTGTTGGTCATCCGCTCAGATGTCTTCACCTGAAGAAAGGTGACCATAGCTGAGAATACTGACAGCTTATTTCCTCGGGTGACAGCCACGTTGCATTGTTCCAACATGCGGGCCCACCGTTTTTCTTCTGCAGGTGAAAGTTCACGGAATGCACGAGCATTTCATAGCATTGTTTCAACGTTGGTCAAACTCACTGGCTCCGCCACCACCTCCTCCTCCTCCTCCTCTTCCACCTGAGCATCAGGCAAATCAAGATGGTGATCTGCTGCTTCCACGTAGTCAATAACATTGATGTTCACAGCTTCACCATGATGAACCCACCTAGTATATGTGACCGACATCCCATACAAGTGTAGATGATTTTGCACAGTTGACTGGGGTCTTGTAACTGAATTCATACAACTGCTACACGGGCAGAGCACATCTGATTTCGGACCACCGTACTCAGCTCTGATAAAGTTCATGAGGTTTTCAACCCCCTCGACATACGCAGCGGAGAATCTTTGAGCAGAAGTTATCCAAGTCCTATCCATCTGTTAGACATACAAATTAGTTCTTCTACTAGATATTACAGGAAAAACATATATGCTTTTTTATGAAGTCCAGAAGAAAATACCTAGGTCGATGTCTAAAGCTATGGCAAGATATTTGGACGAGCAGATCTAAGTAACGAAATATATGTAAAGCTAATTCAGCAAACAGATTTGAGTGCTAAATTATGGCAGGCTGTTTCAATAGTCAATGAGACCGAGCACACAGCCATCGAACTATCGAAGGCCATCGCAGCAACAAAGATCGAGTATAAAACGGTGTAGAGCTATTTCACCTAATAGATTGGCTACTAGACCATGGCAATCTACGTCACAATAAATATATGGCAGGATATTTTAGCAACTAATCGGCCTTGGCATGCCATCTCAGCTAAGCAGATTGAGTGCAGAACAGGGCAAGGAAGCTTCTTAAGTAGAGCATATTGACTGTAAACTACTTCGGCAAACTGTGAGATTAACAGCGTCTATCAGCTAACATTTAGCGCTACACCGACATGCACGGGGCCTCAGTCTAGACTGCGCGTACCGTGGGAGAAGCTGACCACCATGTGCCTCCACACGAACGTCACCAGCGGTGGCAGCGCTCACCGCCGTGCGCCTCCACAAGAACGTCGCCAGCGGTGGCGGCGCGGCTAGAGGACGGCAGTCTACGAGAGCATACTGTGGGAGCGAGAGGATCGCCGTGCGCCCCCTCGACGAACCGCGGCACCGACGTATCGACGTGGCGGGGAGGGCGGCTTTGGCGGACCGAATGGAGTGGAGGGGGACGGGGGAGACGGGGGTTTGGGGAATATTATTGGCTAGTTGGCTGAAGGGCGGTTGAATCTAGGATTTGGGGGGAATTTTTGTGTGGGGGGAGGATTTTCGCGCGGTGGATGGGGGGAGTTTGGCGCATGGTCGGTTTCTCCAAGTGCAGTCCCACGTGTCAGTGAAGAGGCAAGCCGAAGCGCGTTCGGTTTGCGTGAGCCGTGTGCAGGACCGAACGTGTGTGGGGTGCAATGCGACCGCGAAAGGGGTGCCGTGAGTGTACCGCCTTTTTTCCTTTTAAACTAGGTGCTTCGCCCCCTCAAAAAAACTTGTTGCTTTGCACGATCCATCGATACTACTACTAGTAATCCGATAATCCCGACTAAAACGGCGCGGCCGGGTCTTTTCCCGCGCGATATGTGTCAAAGTAATGGGCCACGGGTAGGCTAACCCGAGACCCATAACCTTTCAAGACATCGGGGCAGGCTGCACCCCTCAAAGCGTTAAGACGAAGTGCCGCCTTCTGATGGCCGGTTGGAGGAATAGCCGGCTGCCTGAAGACGGCCGAGTCCCAGAAGCCGGCATCAAGGCGAGCCGACTCCTAGTGGGCGGCTTCCAGAGAAGCCAGCCCATAGCAGTCGGCCCGTGGCGCCAACGAAGCATGTGCCCTCATCAAGAAAGACAAGACAGGGAG